>NW_020173654.1:1354153-1527391 GCF_003031525.2 Neophocaena asiaeorientalis asiaeorientalis
CTAACAATGAAAGATCAGAAATAGAAATTAAGGAAACAATCCCATTCACCATTGCAACAAAAAGAATAAAATACCTGGGAATAAACCTACCTAAGGAGGTAAAAGACCTGTACTCAGAAAACTATAAGACACTGATGAAAGAAATTAAAGATGATACCAACATGTGGAGAGATACACCATGTTCTTGGACTGGAAGAATGAATACTGTGAAAATGACTATATTACTCAAAGCAATCTACAGATTCCGTGCAATCCCTATCAAAATCCCTATCCCAGGGCTTCCCTGGTGACACAGTCATTGAGAGTCCACCTGCCGATGCAGGGGACACAGGTTCGTAATGTGTCATTTGTAGAGACGTAGATGTATCTAAAGTCTGGCATACAGAGTGAAGTTAGTCAGAAATAGAAAAAGAAACATCGTATATTAACGCATAAATGTGGAACCTAGAGAATGGTACAGATGAACCAGTTTGCAGAGCAGAAGTTGAGACACAGATGTAGAGAACAAACGTATGGACACCAAGGGGGGAATGAAAGAATGAAATTAGAACACTCCCTAAAACCATACACAAAAATAAACTCAAAATGGATTAGAGACCTAACCTAAATGTAAGACCAGGCACTGTCAAACTCTTAGAGGAAAACATAGGAGGAACAGTCTTTGACATAAATCACAGCAAGATCTTTTTTGATCCACCTCCTTGAGTAACGGAAATAAAAATTGACATGTACACACTGATGTGTATAAAATGGATGACTAATAAGAAAAAATAAAAAGAAATCCAGAGGCTCTAAAAGGTAAATAATTATAAAAAAACAATATGTAAAGTCTATGTAGAGATAGATACTGTATTTCTATACAGAAATGGAGGTTTCCTACATACATATGAAATTAAAGTTTGGAGAAAAAAAGAGAAAAAAAAGAACCTTGGAAATATATTTCTAATAATAAAAAATTTTAAATACTATATACCACATCTGACATGTCAAGTAGTGTTCTAAGCTTTTCATATGTATTCAGTCCTTTATCCTCACAGCAACTCTTTTAGGAAGTTACTGATCTTCTTAAACCCACTAACAATATATTATTTTGTAACCACAAAACTTCAGTGGCTGCCGTGGCTGGCTCTCCACTGCTCCACAATGAAATAGAAAGTTATTCTGAAAATCGAAGCCCTCCACAATGATTCAATTTCCTTTGTTGGTCTTACCTTCTACTAACCTATTCCATGAACCTACTCTGAGTTTTCCTTTCTTTATGACCTTACTTAATGGGTAAATTCTGCTTGGGATACTTTCTTTACATCGTTCACTTGAAATCTGATGATTTTCTCCTTGTAATCTTTCCTGATCTCAGATCCAGTGTAATCTCACCAATATTCAACTTCCTTGCAACTTTTCTGATGCTTTTCTTGTGTACACGGAATGAATTCTACACTGTAGGATAAGCAATTTGATAACAGAGAGTATGCTTTACTTATCTCTAAAGTGTTTAGAACAGAATAATTGCTTGAGGTATATCTACTGAACCCAATATATTAATGGAGGAAAAGGGAGGTTTCTAGGTTTACAGGTATTTTATTCAGAAAATTTTAGTGGCTCCTCATATATTCTAAACTTTCTAGCAAGGAATATGAAGTCTGAACCAACTTACAATTCCAGACTTTTACAGCTGTACTTTTAAATTTGAATTCTTGCCAGTTTAATTATTTATACTCCCTTAAATATACGTGCATTTACCAATTTTCTTCTATTTGTGATTCTGTCTCTTCTAATATTCTATGAATTCTTTGAGGGCAGGGACTATGTCTTATCCATTTCAGTATTTAAATGACTAAACACTGTAGGGACATAGTAGGTACTCAAAAGTACTTATTGAATGAATAAATGCTATTCCACCTACCTATAATGCTTTTCCAGTTCTTCTCCTACCACAAGCCAAAGAGATCTTTGAAGCTTAATTCAAATGCTACACCAATCAGTCAAACTTTCTCTGGTCCCTCCACCTGGAAGTAATATCACATTTCTTTCAACTATAAAGGCATTCTATGTGTCACTTTAATTCAGAGATTTTCAACCCAACCTCACTTGATAGCTTAGCTTACATGATTTAGATATGTCTTCCAGATGGTAGACAAGCACCTTGAGAATCAAGCCACCACCTATACTTCTTCATTTTCCATGTCTGACCTCTGATGATGCCTTACCTAATTTCAGTTTCCCTCTCTTCCAATGACTAAACTGAGACACTACCATTACCAAAGTCACAGAGCACGGTTTTTCTTATGATTTTCTGACACCTAAGTTTCTCATGTTTTCTTATCATTTACATGCATGCATCATCTCTACTATAAACCCAAAAGGTTCAAGAACACAGGAGAGCCTGAATCCAATCAATCTCTATATCCCTTCAATACCTGTTATAGTGGATAAGGAAAGCATTACATAAACACTTATTCAGTAAATAATTATCTTTTAATGGACATTTGCAGATAAAAGGTAACAACTAACCTTTCTAGTTTTTTACAGCTGTACTTTTTTATTTGAACTCTTTTCAATTTAATTACTTATAGTCCCTCAGATACATGTGTTTTTCTCAACTTCCCTCTGTTTGTGGTTTAAATGCTAACTTTAGGTAGTTTTTATTATTATTTTAAATTTTTTAATTACATATTAAAATATCAAAAAGCCCATTTGTATATTTTCAGATTCTGTTTTAATTCCTGTATTAAAAAGTTCCGCCATGTCCAAGGTTATATTTTTCAGTCTTACAGCTCTTTAGTCTTTTGGTCATAAAAGACATGACCTTGGTCATATTAGAATTTCTTAAATAGGAATTAAAATAGAATCCTAAGATATACAAATGAGCTTTTTAATATGTTTATCTTGTATAATTATAAAATAATAAGGAAAATTATATAAGGCAAGCATTTAAAATACATGTTACTAATATCTCTTAAGAATCTCAGGAACAAGGAGTCTATCATTCCATTTTCTACACTTGCTTGTGTGGATTTTGTCAAGTCTCTAAACCTGTTAGTCTAGTTCCTCCATCTGTGAATGGAGATGAAAACGTGGGCACTGCCTTTGGTGTAAGTGTTTTCTAAATGGAAAGTGATTTGAAAATACCAAAATTTTATAATAGAAAAGGCTAGCTATTCCTACAAGCCATTTTCTGAGACCTAGTATTCTGTAAGATGGTCATGAATATTTTTTAAAATAAAAATAATTTGGTCATCTATATTTGAGAAATGCTACATAGTACATTTCATCTCTGGAGGATCACAATTCGTTGTATTCTAATAAACAGTACAGATCTGTTCATTAAAAAGACTTGCTTAACTTTTTGTAGCATTGTGTTTGCCAAACTTATTTGACCAAGCGATGTCTTTCACTTTTCTTTTTCTAAATAATATCTTTACCTAGAGGAATTCATGTTTCTCCACATCCAGTTTAAGCAAGTTTGGCATCTAAAAACAATCCTTCATTGATTAAAAAAAAAGTAGCAAGCACATTCTATCTAATAAAACATTAAGGGCTTCCCTGGTGGCGCAGTGGTTGAGAATCTGCCTGCCAATTCAGGGGACACGGGTTCGAGCCCTGGTCTGGGAAGATCCCACATGCCGTGGAGCAACTAGGCCCGTGAGCCACAACTACTGAGCCTGCGTGTCTGGAGCCTGGGCTCTGCAATGAGAGGCCGCGATAGTGAGAGGCGCGTGCACTGCGATGAAGAGTGGCCCCTGCTTGCTGCAACTAGAGAAAGGCCTCGCACAGAAATGAAGACCCAACACAGCCAAAAATAAATATAAAAATAAATAAACAAAATTTTTAAAAAGACCTAAAGAAGAAATAAATGGCGAATATCTTAACAAAACAAAGTAAAACCCAAAGGCATCTTACTATAAGGGATTCATAACTAAAGGATGAAGGGAAGACAGATGGAGAAGCAATTTAGTTAGACCAAAATAATTTAAACCTTAGCAGAGTAACACTGTATTTGGAAAATGATACCTTGATACTACCAGACTGGAGTAAATTAAACCTATCATGATTTTAGCCTGTACATAAAATATTTCAGTCCTTGCTAGAGAAATGTTTGAGAGATTGCTAAATTCTCCTTGAGCTGTCATTCTGACATAGTAAATATTCAAACTACAAACCCCTAACTACGCTTGATATATTTGAGTTACTAGTTGTTCATATTTATTACTTTTTATTTTCTACCATCAAAAAATATCTCCATTCTTCCAATACAAATATTTTCCCCAATAACTTTTTTCTTCCTTGCTCTACACTAATTGTTCTTCTTTGTGTACTTGCTTTCATTAAAAAAGCAAAAACAAACAAAAACACCTTCAAGTCTCTATTTTGTTTTCATCAAAGCAGAAAGTTCTACATTAGAGGCTACAAACTTAAATCCCTACAGAAGCTTGGCAGGTGATATAAATGAGAGAGTAGGCCAAGTATAGACCCGTGGGAAAAGTGGATTTGTGAGGACTGTTGGGTCAAAACAAGACGTACAACATCTAAAGTGGGTAGTTGCTACTTAGCTCTTGCTAATTTTTAATGGATTATTTGATTTTTTTCCCAAGCAGGTTATGTATCCAGATATTTCTGTTAAGTTTTGATTTTAAAGAAATGCTGCTAGGGACTTCCCTTGCGTTCTAGTGGTTAAGACTCCACGCTTCCACTGCAGGGGCGCATAAAATCCCGCATGCCACATGGCGTGGCAAAAAAATAAAAAAGCTGCTATAGTATCTAGACATCAAACATCAATGACTAGTAACTTCGCAAAGAAAAAGAGGATGGCAAACTATATCACTGCTTATGAAGTGATCCTATAAAAAATAAATAAGTCACAATGAACATAACGTAACTTCTAGATCCTATTCCCAATTTACAAGAATACAGAGAACTCAGGAGCTCGTTAAACTACACCATCGGGATGCACTCAGCACAATCCAGCCTGTAGGGAACTGCAGGACCCACAGCACAGTTTCTTCAAGAAATAATTGCAAGGAAAAAAAACACAAAAACTGGAGGGGGAATTTATAGACCAAAAGAGGTTTAAAAGACACATTAACCAATTGCAATGTGTATACATCCTGATTTTTAAAAATTGTAACATTTATGAGATGCTCACAGGATATTTGCTATCAAGGAATTATTGTTGATTTTTAAAAATACTATAAGGTTAATGCAGTCATGTTAGAAAATCATCCTAATCTTTAGAGATACCTATAAAAATATCCACAGATGGAATTTTAGAAATGCATTCACATTTTAAAAAACAAAATACTCAGCAGACATGCCATGTGTCTGTGAGCCGGGTGTGGCTTGTATACTGCAGTGTGCAACTTCTGATCTGTAAGAATATATGCAACTAATTTAATTTATTTCTCATTATCATTAAACACTAGTATATTTTAATTATATGGAAGAGATATAGAGATACATAGGCCACCGTTTTCTCTTGGAGAATATGAGATATATAAATGAAACCTTAAAGAGAAATACAGTATCACCACCCTCTCACCTGCTTAATATTAAACTCTATCTTTAACTGCTGGTCTTGTTGAATGTTTTCCCAGATCTTACGTCTTATAGTGCTTCTGAGTAATAACAAATTTAAGTTAGTAAACAGCTTGTGAGGCACTTCTGCTGTGAAATGTATTTCTGAGCAAACCATCCTCCCTAAGTCTGCCAGTCAGACTTAATGCCATTATACAACACATTGCAAAATGAGACCGTTTGGGGAATGATCATACCCTCCTCCAGTAACCCTGGGGACAACGTATCATTAATTTGTTAGAACCACTGAATTCTAATTCCCTAAATCCTACTTGAGGGCATAAAATTTAAGAGGTTTCAAGGTTATCACTGCTGCAGACCCTCCAGAACCCCACTGTATGGAAAGTGGCCGCTGTCCAGTGACTGACACATACACAGGGCTCAGTAAAGGCTAGTTCCCTTCCCCTTTACCCTGCCCATTGCTAAGTGAAGTCCCTCTAATGGGTAAGCAGACTTATCTAATAATAAGCACTCTGTTGACGGGGAGATTCAGAGTAGAAGTAGAGAATATGTATTAAACTCACCTAGAGGAGTTTTCAGTATAAAGACCCTCTCCCAGTAGGTGAATTAGAATTCAGTGAGGTGGAAAGAATGCATGAAATCTACAAAACCTCTCCAAAGGATAATAACATGTCATCTTTCTGGTGATGCCCGACTCATGGTCCCCTATAACCACGTCTCCTTGTTGAGAACCATTTCTCTAAAAAAATGGATCTCAGGATCTTAAATGAGAGAATTCAAACAGCAAAGATGTTGTTATTCTGGACTAATCCATCATCTACCTTAGGACATCTGTCACTCTTTAAATTTCTTAAGCATATGAAATTTAAAAGTAAATCTTGGGCTTCCCTGGTGGCACAGTGGTTGAGAGTCCGCCTGCCGATGCAGGGGACACGGGTTCGTGCCCCGGTCCGGGAAGATCACACATGCCACGGAGCGGCTGGGCCCGTGAGCCATGGCCGCTGAGCCTGCGCGTCCGGAGCCTGTACTCCGCAACGGGAGAGGCCACAACAGTGAGAGGCCCACGTACAGCAAAAAAAAAGTAAATCTTAAAATCACAAGAATCATATTCTATTGGTCTCTATTGACTAAGACTCCTATTTTATGTCACAAATGTTAAGACAACCTTACTGTTTTTTGGAAAAGGAATCATGTTTAGCATTGCATGATTATTAGAAAAATAAATTATATAAAATACTTGCAGTCAATTCAAGGACTGCTTTTCTACAAAACACCATAGTTCCAGGTATATGTGAAATAACTCACTAGAAATAGAGCAGAAAGGAAGAAAATACTGTTTATCCATTATTAACTAGGCAATAAGTTACAGAATAAGGAATAAGAAACCAGAAATTGATATGAGCACAGAAATAGGTTTCACATGTAGCCACAGTGGAGCTGCTATAATTTTATATATGGAAATAGCTTGGAAACAAGGTTGAGCAGAAGCAAACGATCCCTGATGGACAATTAATCAAATGCCAGGGTTAATCCTGCCTCCTATCTGAGGCTTCCCTGCTCTGTGCGTAGCTGCTTACACACAGTTCTGATACGTTTCATTTGAAATATCCCGGGGAAGTTATGTCACTTCCTCTGTGCATTTTCCCTGTAGGATCTGACTTGTTTTGTGAAGTAGGAAATACATATATTAACATAGATTTTTGGCTTTCCTTTTGGAGGCTGACAGTCAAGACGTGAAAGGATTAATTCATCTCAAAAGTCCTGTAAAACCTGCCTGCTCCTGCCACCTCTTCTCAAAAAGCTGCCCCTTTGGTTGGTCAAAGGGCTTCAGTGGCAACAGGCTGGCGGTGGGTGTTCTGTCCTAGCTGTACCTGACTGGCATGAAGTCTCCCAAGGCAGCCTGAGGACTCCCAGTTTGCTGGCATAAGGCCAACTGTGCTACACAATCCTTTTGTGACAGGTATGCACCCACCTTGGGGTTGAAAATGAGTGGGGCCTACAGGATTTCTTGTTGCTATAAAAATACATTTAAAAGGTCCTAGTACTGTCTACTGATTGTATAGGGTTTTTTTTAAATGAGAGTACTAAGCTAAGAGGATGACTTTTTGAATATTAGTGACTTCTATTATGCTCTTCATTAAAAGAAAAAGGAGAAAAAACTGATCTACAAATAAAAATTCCTTTGAAGGTCATAGAACTATACAAAGCACAAATCTCAGTTTAAACCTAAGAGGTGAGAAGGATACAATTTCTTTATTTTTGTCTAACTCATCTGAATTTCTATTATGTGTCTCAGCCCATTGTGTGAGGTGACAATTCTGGGTCCCCACTCCCTTTCCAAGAGTTTTGTCTGAGGTCTGAAAGGCTTTCATCATCCAAGTCTTTGGCACCTAGAGGACTTGGTCCTTGTTGTGGACCAAGATACACTTGCATCTCGGGCATCACACCTGACCCCTAACTGTCAGCACACAGAGATTGTCACTGTGTCACTTCTCATTCCTGTCAGAGAGGTCTTTGTCCTCTACTCAGCAAGGGATTTATCTCCTTCTGCACCACACTGAGTTACATAACTGTCTGTGCAGTTGGTGAAAGGCTTCTAATCCACCGTAACCCTCCATGCAGGGGACAATTCTGTGGCTTCCAAGCCATGCTGGGCCACATGAACCTCTGTGACTGTCCCAGGTTCATCTGATTAAATGTACTCCACAAACTATATACTATACTGAGTACAGGAGACAAACAGCTTCCCTCTGTGACAGAGCAGGGCCTGGCATGAGCTTCTTCTCCTTTTCCCATTCCTTCTCCTTTGCCTCCTCCTTCATCTTCTCTGTTTCATCAACTTTATTGTCATGTAATTTGTGAACAATAAAATGCACGGTAAGTAATCAGTTCAGTGAGTTCTGACAACAGTTCATACCCGAGTAATCATTATCAGAATCAAGACACAGAAGTTTTCCATCACCCACCCTCATGCCGTTTGCAATCAACAGCTTCTCCCAAAGCCAGAATCGGACAACCACAGATCTGCTTTTTGTTACGGTAGAATTTCTCCTATTCTAGAATTTCATATAATTGAGTCAAGCAATATGTACTCTTTTGTCTTTGATTTCTTTCGCTCTCATAATGATTTTGAAATTCCCACATTTTGTTTAGTGTAACAGTATTTTGTTCCTTTTTATGGCTAGTAGCATTCTGTTGTTTGAATATACCACAGTTTGCTTAGCCATTCACCTAATAATGGACATTTGTGTTGTTTTGGGTTCAGGGGTATTACTACTGAAGCATTCATGTACAAGTATTGTTTGGAATAAGGTTTGATCTTGGTTAAATACATAGGTCTGGATTTTCTGGGTTGAATAATGAGTTTGATTAACTTTATAGGAAAATGCCAAATTGTTTTTGGACAGTAGTTGTATCTTTTCACATTCCCACCAGCAATGTCTGAGAATTCCAGTCCCTCCACATCCTTGTCAACACTTGGTATTGCTAATAAGCCTTTTCATTTTAGCCATTCTAATGGGTCTATAACAGTTTATCATTTTAGTATTAATTTTTCCGATGAAAAATGATAATGGTCATCCTTGCATATGCTTATTAATTATTTGTATGTTTTTCACTGTGAAATGTTTGTTCAAATTTTTGCCAGTTTTGTAAGTGGATTTTTGTCTTATGAGTTGTAGGAGTTCTTTTTATATTATAGATACAAGTCTGAAATACATATCAGACACATGTATTTAAATACTTCTTCCCATCCATACCTTGCCTTTTCATTTTATTAATGGTGTCTTCCAAAGAGCATAATTTCTAATTTGGTAAGGTCAAATTTATTATTTTTTTATGGTCTGTGTCCTAAGAAATTACTGTGTACTCCAAAGTTGTAAAAATTTACTTCTGTTTTCTTCTAGAATTTTTTATAATTTTAGTTTTTACAATAATCCTATCTATGCCTTATTTTGAGTTAATTTTTAGATATGCTATGAAACTTATTGTCAAGGCTCATAATTTTTCCATATGGATATCTAACTGTTTTAGCATCATTTATTGAAAAGTTTATCATTTCCTTATTGAATTTGATCATTCTTAAAAATCAATTAATAGTATACATGTGGGTTATTTCTAGACTCTGTTCTACTGATCTATATTTTATTCTTGCACAAATAGTACACCTCTTGCTTTTATTTAATTTTTTTCTTTTTTCTAAGTTATTTGTATTTTTAAGTAAATTTTATAATCCATTTATTAATTTATACATTACAGCTTACTGGGATTTTAACTGAGATTGCATTGAATCAATAGATATATTTGAGAAAATTAACATCTTAACAGTATTGAGCCTTCCAGTCCATGAAACTGGTATATCTCCAGTTATTTATCTTTAATTATCTCAGTGATATTTTACAGTTATCTGGGTAGAGGTCTGGCCTGTATTTTGTTAAATTTATCTTCAAATATTTCATGTTTCATATTACTGTAGATATTCTGTCAACATAGCCTATAATTGGAACTGTTAACGCCTGATAACACAGGGTAAGCAGAGTCTCCTAAGGGCATTAGAAACAACCCAAAGTCTTTCCTCCTGATCATTTCATGTACAAAGGAAATGGAGCCTAGAAACCTGCTTTGAGCTGAACAAAGGATGGATGGAAATGCTTATCTTGTCAGAGTGAGGCCTTAACACTAAGACATACATTAAACAAAATAAAACAGTTTTTAGGGTTGAAAAAGATGCTAAAAGGGTCAGGATTTACACACTCAAGGAGACAAAGGCTTAAGTAGAAGTCATTTTGATTTCTGCTTGTAGGAAGATTTTCTGCCAAATAGCATGGCTATTTTTGGCAAAAATCAATATAAGAAGATAAATAGATGAGTTAGTCCTCAAAAGTGCTATACTTATTTGGAAAATAAGGGCTAACCTTTACTACACCTATTGATAGAACATCACTAGCAGTTCAAGGAAGGCACATATTGCCAGGAAAGATCGTTCACAAAGGGAGCTGGATTCAGCAGAAAGAAGAGGGAGACAGAGAATACAAATGCCCAGGGCCAAGAGAATAAAATGGAATTGTATACCTCCACTCTCTAATTTTATATTCCTGAGTATTATTACCACATACACCTCATATTCAGTTTTTATACAACCAGGCCCTCCTGTTTAGCACCCTGTTCATATGTCACAGCTTCTCAAGACGATGTTCACTGTCTTCTTTACAAGTAGAATTAAATTTGCAGTGTAATCCATAGTCTCTCTTAAAGGAAAAAAAAATCCTGTCATCCTCAGGCTATTTCTGTATGACTCCATCCCCTTTGTAATCTCATTCAGGCCATGCACTCAATAGCGTTAGGAGAAATGGTAAATATCTTCAGTTATAGACATTTCCCCAAAGGGAGACCATACATGTTTTCATTCAAACTCCACATCAACACAGAAAGGGAAGTATTACGGTGAAACTGAGCACATGAAGGCCTAGAGATGTTAAATATTTTGCCAGAATTACATAGCTCGTTGGTGGTAGAATCAGGATTTGAGTCCACCTCTGACTACAAAACTGTGTTCTTGCTTTGTCTTCTGTTTTCCTATAAAAATTTTCTTTTTTGGTGGAGGGAGGGAGACTTTATGGAAAATGGAGGCTGCAACACATATATTTCTGACCTCATTTTCTTTCTATTTCTGTGCAGCAACCAAAATAGGCATATTGATGGAGCCTTAAGAATATTTCTGGGACTGTTCCCTCCAGGAAAGAATAGTTGTTAGGCATTTTCTGGTGAGAAGCAAAGACAAAGAACAGAAAAGAAATTTACCCTTTCTAAAGCCTTTGGCCAAGACCAGATCTCATGATACGTAAGAGGGTTAACAGAGCTGTTCATGTATATCTAATCTAAAAGAGTTAAAAGAAACTTTTGTCCTTAAAGAAGGTATGGCATGGATTTACTTCAAGATCCTTTGCTTATAACTTAGAAGACACATAAAGAGAGAAGCAAATGTTTCCCAGTTTTGTCAACGTGTGTGTGTGTGTGTGTGTGTGTGTGTGTGTGTGTATATATATATATATATATATTTTTTTTTTTTTTTATGGGCCCAGGCGCTCCGTGGCATGTGGGATCCTCCAGGACCGGGTCACGAACCCGTGTCCCCTGCATCGGCAGGCGGACTCTCAACCACTGCGCCACCAGGGAAGCCCAACATGTATATTTTAAAAGGGAAATATATAATGGTTTTTTTTCAGTTTGGGAGAAGTTATTTGGTCCCATAAGCAGCAAATGTGAAGTCTCATATAAAATGCATACAAGCCTAAGGCTGAGATGCATCCATCAAAACCGTTCCGACAAAAATTTCTCCCGCATTCAGCTTCTGTACAGGGTGGTTCCTGCAATTTTTATATTTTGAAAATTTCCTCATATTTCACACATACACCTGCAATCCCAACTTTCAAGGAAGCAGTGTCGGAACTTTACTGAAAATACTCTCAAAGGAAGCTTTTGAAGATGAAAATAAAAAAGTTTTGATGTTACAGCTGGGAGTCAGCAAGGTAGCAATTTATGAACTTAGGTCATTCAAGAGCCCCTTAAGAGATACAGGGACAAACTGGTGACACCATCACACACTCTGGGAGGGACTGTGTGACCTGGGGAGAGCCAGGTGTCAGGGAACCTCAAGTAGGCACATCGTCACTGTGGTCAGACACATAGCTAGAAGAGCCCTTCGACAAAGTCTAAGTGCAAATCTCTTATTTTTCAGATGTGAAAATGAAGCCCAGAGGGACCTTGGGTCATACAATGAGTTAGTGGTCCAGGGTTACTTCACACCTCTTCCTCAGTTAATGACTATCCAACATTTTAAAGAATTGAAGAGCAAATCTGGTTTCCCTTCACTAGTCAGCAAGCAGCACAAAGTCTTTAAAAATGAATAATTTCCTACATTGCGTAAAAAGAAATTATTTTCACATTCATAGGTATATTTTCTTTCAGACAGATAAAACTTTGAACTAAAGAAAAAAGAATTGACTAATAATATGACTAATAAATGGCTAATAATGATTTAGAATGAACAAAACAGGTCTTTCCATCTGGGGTTAATAAAATTTACAGCCAAGGAGAGGTCCCTGGCAATTGGCTTGTTAACACTGCTTCAAGTTTTTATGATTTTATGAAGTTAAAATTATTGACTAAAAAATAGAAAAATTAGGTGGTGGTGTGATGAACTGGGATTGACATATATACACTAATATGTATAAAACGGTTAACTAATAAGAACCTGCTGTACAAAAAAATAAAATAAAATTCAAGAATTCAAAAAAAAAAGAAAGAAAGAAATGACCACATATTAAATCCTTAGTGATTGCTCAAGAAAAGCTGAAATCTTGAGTGTTACATCTATTAATGCCAAGGTTGGGTTTTTTCCATAGGAACACTGGGTGCTAAAATCAACAGGGATTTTTAGCTTAAGATGGCAGACTAGGAAACATATTTACTTTCTCTTCCTCCTGAAACCATATTTAAATAAAAGTGTAGAAATACCAAAATTAATAAACCAATAAAAGCTAAGAGACTGTGGAAGCCATCAATCACAGAAAGATTTCAACACATTTTGAGAAGGCAAACAATGAAATCCTCCAAGTGATGAATGAAATAATTAAGAAAAGACTACCCTAAGTAGGGTCTGCTAAGCCAGTCTACCCTTAGGCCTACCCTAAGCCAGTCAGCTTTTGCTGAGCTCTGGTTATAGTAAAGGGCAGAGGAAAGAAGAGGGGCTGAATACAAGGAGACAAAAGTCATTTTAGGAGAAAAAGTCCATTTAATGAGCTCCAGGGAACACTCAGCCTGCTGCCATACTCACTCATGAATTACAGTGGATTGTTGGTAAGCAAGACAAGAAAACAGGGAACAAACAAAACAAACAAAAATCAAGAGATTGTTTCTTACTGAACTCTCCTCAAATGAGATCAAGGAATTATGGTTAAATGCCACAGCTGTAAATCATTTCTGCTCCTGGAGAGGTTAGAAAGGGCTTATAATATTTACCCTTTTTTTTTTTCAGACAGAATTTAGGTCTGAGCCAAATCTTTTGTGTTCTCCAACCTCAAAGTTTCTTGGGGATGGAAGTCAAATTTGCTTTGACATACCATAAAAAGAATCTCATGAGCAGAGGGTCAAACTAATTTTGGAATATATGAATTATGCCCAGTGTTATTTTAAATAGATTTTAAACTAAAATATATAAATAAATTTTTACTGCTCTATATGATTCTGGGTTCTGAAACTTCTACATGTCACATGCCTGATACATAACACACAATGTCAGCCCCAGGAGAGAGAAAACACTCCAATGAAGCAAGCCAAAGAAACAAGATTCAAACAAGGTCAAGTGATGTGTAGACCAGGAGTTTTCAATTCTTTCCTGTCATGCTGAAGCTTCCAGCTCCTGAATAACAACATATATTTCCCTTGTCCTAGACACCCAAGAGTAGGTCTCCTCTCTTGGGCATAAGAATCTCTAGAGTTACGTATGTGTAGTAAAGAGTGGACCCAGCTGGCATACTCACAATGACCAAATTGTGTTGATCGTACTTTAAACTAATACCCTGCTCCACGATGAAGTTGCAATAAATGATATATTTGCTTTCTAGCGATGAATGAGATGCCTTACTGGATATACTCCAGGAAGGCCAGAGAAACTGGCTTTTAATCCATACGGAATAATTCACTGGTAAATTTCTTTCAGGATAGCCCATGATTTATCTAGAATATAATCTTTACATACCTGGATCCTTCAAACTAGGCCAAAGGGAAAATCTGGAGATGAATGAGATGCCTTACTAGATATACTCCAGGAAGGCCAGAGAAACTGGCTTTTAATCCATACGGAATAATTCACTGGTAAATTTCTTTCAGGATAGCCCATGATTTATCTAGAATATAATCTTTACATACCTGGATCCTTCAAACTAGGCCAAAGGGAAAATCTGGGCTGCAAGCCTCAGTTAGAAATGTGGGATGGAACCCCCAACACCCATTTGTGTAGCTTCTACCCCTCCTTTATACTTACCTACCCCTCTTCCAGTCCCTACCATTAATCCCCCTATTTTAACTGGGCAGCCCATGACTTCTATGGCAATCCCTTCCACCAGCACGGTCATGGCATCTGGAAGTTTGACCTTCCAGCCTACTGTAGATCCTGATGTCACTGACATGGACACTATTCCTCCTTCCCAAGCTGTCATTTTCCATTCTTCTTTTTTTTTTAAACACCTTTATTAGAGTATAATTGCTTTACAATGGTGTGTTAGTTTCTGCTTTATAACAATGTCATTTTCCATTCTGCCCCTGTTTTCCCCAGCCCCCCATTTACGGCTTCGGCCGTCATCAGTGCTTCAGCAGGCGGCACCTCTGACACTGAAGCTATGGACACCACATCTCCTTCCCAGGCTGTCATTTTCCAGTCTGCCCCTGTCTCCAGGCAGAACCACTACCCACTTCACATGGCTGTTCCTAGTTCTGGGAATACACCACCCAGGGACAGCAATGCCTCAGCCCATGCCTTGACTCATTTACCTGCAACGTCGGCCAACAGATAGACAAACACTTCAAGCTTCTCTTGGACCCAGGTCTCCTGTCTCAGGCCACATTTGGGGCCAACTGTGGGCAGAGGTCTAGTGATTATTTTCTATTGGGAAACCCAGTAACCCCAGCACAAGATAAAGTCCTAACCTTTCCTGCGGCCCAGCCACCAAGAGTCAGCACGGTGCAGTCAGGATTGCCGGGTTCCCTATTTGTCACCACCGTCAAAACGCAGCCGGCCTTTGGCGACAACCCAGGCATTCTCCCCAGGGCTGTATCCATTGCTACTGGCTTTGGAGTTGCCACCAGGATGCCCAGTACTGGGGACAGTAGCTCGCTCTTTGCCGACACCACACCGGGCCCACTGTTCATGGGACCTGCAGCCCCGATGGCTGGTGGGAGCCTTGGAGTCGGTGTGTCAGCCCCAGGCCTCACTCATTCAGAGGCATCCAGCCCACTTAAGATTGGGGCAGGACTAAGTGGGGCACCCAGCACCATTTCTGTTCTTGCTTTGAGCCAGACAACGTACGATCTACCTGACCACAGCAAGGCTGCTGCAGTAGGAGGGGCAGGCACCATCCCAGCATTTGGGAACAGACCTGATTCCCCCTTAAATCCAAATACCTGGGGCCTACCTGGGCTGAATACAGGTGGTCCGGTGATGGCAGGGGACAACACCATCCCCACGATGGGAGGTCCTCGTGTTTCCATTTTCTGTCACTAGACCCAGGGCCCATCTGGACGTAGAAAATCTACGTTTAAAAGTTCCATCACCAAGGAGAAGAAATCTGTGTCAAGGGACATGTCAGTTTCCACCTTCCATCAGAGCACACCACATCTGTTGGAGTTGCAAGTGTGGGTACCACCCGTGGGTTTCAACACACTTCTAGTTCTACCTTATGTCCAAACACAAGGGGCCCACCTGCCCACAATCCAGGTGGTGGCCGTCTAGGAGGGATCAACATCATTCCCATGCGTGGAGGACCTGGTATTCCCGCTTACAACTGGGACCCACCTGGCCAATACACAGGTGGTGCAGATGGAGGGAACAGCATCTCACTGGTGCCGGGAGGCCCTGTGTCAATAACTGCCAACAGGGCTTCCCTGGCGGCGCAGTGGTTGAGAGTCCGCCTGCTGATGCAGGGGACACGGGTTCGTGCCCCGGTCCGGGAAGATCCCACATGCCGCGGAGCGGCTGCGCCCGTGAGCCATGGCCGCTGAGCCTGCGTGTCCGGAGCCTGTGCTCCGCAACGGGAGAGGCCACAGCAGTGAGAGGCCCGCGTATTGCAACAAAATAAAATAAAAAATAACTGCCATCAGACTTGGAACCCATCTGTGCAGAGAACGGGGGGGGCGGGTGATGGGGGACAGCACCACACCTGCTGTGACTGGATACACTTCTGGTGCCGCATTCATACAAAGCACCTTGGGCACCCCCTAGCCAAAACCCAGGGGGTGCCATGGGGGATGACACCATCATATTTAGAGAGGAACCAAGGGGGGCAGGTGATGGGGGACAGCACCACACCTGCTGTGACTGGATACACTTCTGGTGCCGCATTCATACAAAGCACCTTGGGCACCCCCTAGCCAAAACCCAGGGGGTGCCATGGGGGATGGCACCATCATATTTAGAGAGGAACCTCTACTCTAAGAACACTGGGGCCCCCAAGTCAGGACACCCCTCTGACTTAGACGAGCCAGCCTTGTGTTTGGAGGCTCCTGGTCAGGGCAGCTGTGCTAGGAGTCTGGCAGCCTCATAACCTGCCCAGGGCTTCATAGGAGCCATCAGCTAATTCCTTTCTTCTGTGAAGGAACTCAACAAATGAAGAGCACATCTTATTCTGCAAACTGTGTAACAATTAATGGACTTTACCTCACTGGAAAGCGGCTCAGCCCCTTTAGGTGAAACCTAATCTCCTCTCTTCCTACAGCAAGCCAAAGGACCATACCTCAGGGGTGTGCAAGAGAGTGTGTGTGTGTGCGTGTGTGTGTGCGTGTGCGCACATCTGTGCGTGTGCGTGTTGGAGGGCGAGGAGAATATGAGCCCACTTCAGAGCTACACCAGACTTGAGAAGTTCCAGTTAGGAGAATGGAAGAGAGCTGCATGTATCACCCACTGTGCCATCCCTGGCTTGACTGTTAACGTGGCAGAAAGCTCCGGGCCAGTTTTCCCTAGACTTGGAACTGGCAGGATGCCCACTGCTGCTTTCAGATGCTTCCTCTCCCCCTATGCATTTGCCTCAACGGGCCCTTCTCTTTCCCAGCTTTATGTACATATATATATATGTCAAGAAAACCTTGTCCGCATTAAAAAAAAAGAAAATATTTTAATGACAATGCTATTATAAAATGACAGAAATTGTAAAATAAATGTCATGGGGATGTAATGTACAACTTGGCAAATATAGTCAATAATACTGTATTAACTTTATAAGGTGAAAGATGGTCACTAGACTTATCGTGCTATGTTGCAATGGATACAAATGTTGACCTACTATGTTGCACACCTGAACTAATACAATATGTCAATTATACCTCAATAAAAAAATCAACGGGGGTGGAGTTGAGGAGAAAAATATTCTCTCTTTGCTAATTTTTTTTTTTTTTTTTTTTTTTTTGCGGTACGCGGACCTCTCACTGTTGTGGCCTCTCCCATTGCGGAGCACAGGCTCCGGACGCGCAGGTTCAGCGGCCATGGCTCACGGGCCCAGCCGCTCCGCGGCATGTGGGATCTTCCCGGACCGGGGCATGAACCTGTGTCCCCTGCATCGGCAGGCGGACTCTCAACCACTGTGCCACCAGGGAAGCCCTCTTTGCTAATTTTAATTTTAGGAACAAAAAATTAAGAAGTTTGCATACAAATAATAGAGAATAGAGTAACTCATAATTTGAGTAGTCATGAGGCATGATATAAAACCATCTGTTGTTTTCCCCAAAACAATAAATAAATAAAAAGTTTAAAAAACCAAAAAAGAAAATGGTAGAAAATATATGGGAAAGTGTCAGACTTGAATAAAACAAAAGTCAACATAAGCTTTACTTTTCTCTTATTGCTTTAAGCCAACTTTCGGTATTAGAAACATAGCACCTCAGTTCTTACTTCAGAATTTATCACTACAAATTACATTAAAAACAAAGTAAGTCAGTCATTTAAATAGCACAGAATCATCTTCTAATAAAGTAAGAGTGAGCAAAAAATTGAGAAAACAAAGATGGGTAGCAGGTAGAGGTAGGGTTTTACTTGTACTGATTGTTGAATACTCCCATTTATAAATTCTGTTTTACTAAAAAGAGTAAAATTCAATATAATTATAAAGTAACCTACTATTTTATGAATGATTATAAAAAAATTAGATTTTTTTTACTTCTTCAAATCACCATGTTTTTATAAAGCCTCAATACAAATGTCAAAAGCAACTAGTATAAAATTGAGACAACGACTGTCTTATCATATTTGCTTTCAACTGCAAACCGTATTTGCATACATTACATATAAGCATTGATTCATTTACCCATTCCACATTTATTTTATTTAGAATATACAACATACTAATTACTTTGCTAGACACTAGAAAGAGAAGACAAAGGTGATCATGAAATACTGGGTGTGTGAAAGCAGTAGTCAAAGCAGAGAAGTCACCTAGCACTTACAATAACTTGTGAGTATTATTACGTACTTTGTTATATACTATAGCAGAGAGATACATGAGAGTATATGGAGTGTCATCTAAATTGGACTTGATTTCAGGGAGGGCTTCCTGAGAGTTGACATTTGAGCCTTTAATGATTTTGAAGATGGTGAATATTGTCCTATACTAACCTGAGTATTATAATGCTGTGGTGTATGTGAGAACTCCAAATTGACCACTTTCTCATTAATTTCTCCTCTGTCGTTTCCAACTTGTCGGGACTTGTCAGTGGATTTCAAGACCCAAATCTTTCCTATATTTTTTTCACTTACCATTGGCATTGTTTTAATTACATATGATATTTCTAAGATTTACTAGGAACATTGGTTAGCCATAAAAATTAAAATAGTCAAATCTATCAAACTGTACACAACAAAAAGAATTGGCAGTCATTATTAAAGGTATACAGTGAAGCAAGACAATGTTTTGAAAGGGCAGTATCTTACATTAACAATATCTCAGCCTAAAGTACACTCATACCAACAAATGTTGCAAGAGACTTAAGCTGTATCTAAAATCTCTAATTGGACTTCCCTGGTGGTCCAGTGGGTAAGACACTGATCCCAATACAGGAAGCCTGGGTTCAATCCCTGGACAGGGAACTAGATCCCACATGCATGCCGCAACTAAGAAGTCCACATGCTGCAACTCTGAGCCCGCACACGGCAACTAAGACCTGGCACAGCCTAAATAAATAAATAAATAAATATTAAAATAAAATCTGTAACTGGATAGGTCCTATATGCTGCCATTCTTTCTAAAAATCCTCTTCTAATTATATACAGTCATTAAGAATGTCATGCTGGGCTTCCCTGGTGGCGCAGTGGTTGAGAGTCCGCCTGCCGATGCAGGGGACACGGGTTCGTGCCCCGGTCCGGGAAGATCCCACATGCCGCGGAGCAGCTAGGCCCGTGAGCCATGGCCGCTGAGCCTGCGCGTCCGGAGCCTGTGCTCCGCGACGGGAGAGGCCACAACAGTGAGAGGCCCGTGTACCGCAAAAAAAAAAAAAAAAAAGAATGTCATGCTGAGTTATTATTTTCCTCTTTAACATTTTGTCTGATAAGCTTCATACCCTGAAAGCTAGAATGCTGTAACTATGGTTTGTTATTTTCAAGTGCTAAATTTCTTAGGTTTAACACCATTAGCCTTCCATTATTTAGGTATTTATTTTCAAGATATTCTTCTAGCTACTCAGGAGACTATTGTAGTTCTAGGTACAAGTGGTAAAATCAATTTTTCTTTTTTATCAGGAAAATAGGTAGATGATAGATCGGTCGATCAATTTATGTTGTGTTTAAATACATTAACCTGCAGGAAAGGAAACAGGCATACGAATCTCTGTACATTTACAAACTATTTTTCACTACAATATTGTTACCATGCAAGTAAATAGAGTCTGAAATGAGAATGTAGAGAGAAGATGGAACAAATATAATTACTTTGTCTCTTCTTTTGGATTCCTACCCATTATAAATGTTAACATATCAATTTTAATTATTACTTTGCATTTATTAAGCACGTGCTGTGTTAAGAATCTCCTTTGACTTACAGTAGTTAAGACCTCTACCAGGAGTACATAGTTCCCCCCAAAACAATCTTCCAGCCGCAGGAGCCTCCTCAGTGGACCCCGTTTATATCCCTGAAGACACCTCACAAGGTAACTTCAGCAAAAGCTAAGAGAACCACTTGGAAGGTGAATGGTTGGGGTTTGCTGTGTCTTTTGTTAGGCACTTTCTCAAACATTAGCACACAGTGGAACTGTTAAAATGTAGGTTGTTGGACTTCCACCCCCAGAGCTTCTAATTCCAGAGGTCTGGGGCCCAAGAATTTCCATTTCTTGCCAGGTCCCAGAGAATGCCAATGCTGTGGTCCAGGGACCACACTGTGAAAACCGCAGTGCGGGAGAAGGGCAGGACCCAGGCTTGCTCACTTTCTGATACGTTTTACCCCGTTTTCAACATTTGCCTCATCTCTACCCAAGCCCCACTCCCCATCCATCCCCACATCTCCTCCCATATAATCTACCTCTCAAGGTAACTAAGCATCTTTCTTCAGGACCTTATAGGTTTTACCAACAGAGAAAAATTTATCTTTAATTTTTTATTATTTTTTCAACATAGGAGAATTTGATACTCAGTTTCCAATTTTGTATATTCATATTACTTATGCACTTTCTCTCCCTAAGGAGAAAACTGATTTCCTGAAGAAATGGATTTTATTGCTTAACAGTAAGCAAGCTGGTTAAAACCAAAGTAATTGATTTCCGGAATGTCGAAAGACAAGGCAGCAGTTGAGCCTGAAACAGCAGTTGCAGAAGGCAGCACTCACTCAGTGGAAATCCACAGCAGCTGAAGCAGCTTTTTTCAAACACTTAAGTGCTTTCCTCTTTCATATAACTCATTCATTCAGCTGTATTATGATGCTCTCAAAAATATCAACATGGTCATTCTGTATCTATAAACTAGCTCAGCTCTTCTGAAGAGATGAAATTAAATTTCAACCTCTAATAGCATAAAACCAGCACCACCTGATAGCTCGCTGTATATGAAATACACACTCCCATTCTCTTCCGGAATCCTGGAGGGTGTGGCAACAGATACTGCGGAGGATGGAGCGACAGCCTTTCTCTACACCCTGCACTCAGTCTGACTCTTGAATTGAAGTGGGTTTATAATTCAGGGTCCTACTATGCAGGCTTTGTATTCACTGCTCTGACACAGCTTTCTGACCAGGGTGACCATGTAATTAATGTCTGTATTAGTTTTCTACTGCTGCCTATTGGGGGCTGAATATTTGTGCCCCCAAAATTCCCATGCTGAAGCCCTAACCCCCAATGTGATGGTATTTGGAGGTGGGAGCTTTGGGACATAACTAGGTTTAGGAGAGATCATGAGAGTGGGGTCTTCATGATGGGATTACTGTCCTTATAAGAAGAGAAAGAGACCCCAGATCCACTCTCTCCTTCATGAGAGGACACAGTGAGAAGGTGGCTGTCTGCAAGCCGAAAGAGAATTCTCACCAAGAAATAAGTCTGCCAGACTTGATCTTGGACATGTGAGAAAAAAATGTCTGTTAAGACACCTAGTCTATGATATTTTTTATACCAGCCCAAGCTAATATACTGCCCTAAAAGTTTACTACACACTTAGTAGCTTAGACAAGCTTATTTTACCTTACAGTTCTGTAGATCAGAAATATGGCATAGGTCTCATCAGGCTAAAATCAAATGTGTCATCAGGCTGCATTCCTATTTGGAGCTTCTAGGGGGAGATAGATTTCCCTGCTCACTTGGGTTATTGGCAGAATTCAGTTCCTCAAACTTGTCAGGCTGAGGGCCCCCTTTCCTTGCTGGCTGTGAGCAGAGGACTGTTCCAAGCATCTCGAGGCCACCCACATTCCTTGCCTCTTGTTCCTGTCCCCCATCTTCAAAGCCAGCAAAGATGGTCTGAGATCCTCTCATGCTTGGAGTCTTCCTTTCTTTTCTGCCACATCTCTCTGACTCACTCAAGAAAGATTCTCTGTTTTCAAGGATGCACTAGTTGGGTCCACCCAGCTAAACGAGGTTAATCTCTGCCTCTCAAGGTCTATACTCTTAGTCACATCTGCAAAATCCCTTTGTTATGTAAGATAACATACAAGTTACAGGAATGAGAACATGTACATCTTTGGGGGGACGTTATTCAGCCTATCACAATGTTCAAACAAGATCACCTTTGAGAATGAAAGGAGCACTATTAATAATTATGTCACAATAATAGGGGTAAACCAGGACACATGGCCAACAAATTTATGGCACTAAGAGTTAAGAGAAGGGGTCTAAAGTAAAGCGTGTTCATATGTTTAGGGGGTAGTATTTATATGTGGAAGTAAATGAGTTGAGCTGTGTTACCAGGATATTATCTAATCAATTGAGATAAATATTTTCATAATGCCTTCTGTGGGACAGAGGATGGGGGCCAGGGTGCTAAAGAGATGAGTAAGAACACAATTGTGCCATCAAGAAGCTTCCAGCTAATTTCCCATAGATGTAATTATGAATGTACACCCTGACTCCCAAACGTGCTCTAGGTCCATGTGATTTTGTTGGGATGGATGAGCATTTGATTGCAGAGGAAGGGCATTGTTTGTGGATGAAGAGCAAGTTCTCCTTGACCATGAAGGCACATGGAGTGAAGGATGATGAGAATCTATTCTCCAACCCTTAGGCTGGCAAACCACGACCAATGGGTATAACTAAAAAAAGGTAAAAATGAATGTCTTATTTAGAACATTCCTCTAATTAAGAAGTAGACTACCGGGGACTCTGCTTTAATTAACCACAGAGTATCACATTAACCTTTTCACATGTTGTTATAAAGTTGAAGCTCTACTCCCCTAGGTAGAATTTCTTCAAATGCATTCTGCTATCCTTAGGCATATGCAGATTGAAAAAGAAATTAAATATCAAGATGCTATTTCGATTAAAAGGCAATTATAAAACTCAAATTATGCATGTATTCATACATGATTGTATAATGATTTACAATGAAGCAATTACTTTGAGACATTTATTGCCCTAGTTAGAAATGCTTGCATATTTTATAAGAATAAATGTTTTATATTTACTTACATTTGAACCATTATAATGTAAGATGAGATTTTTTGGCTTGGTAATCTTAACGTTATTAATTTATCATAAGTTTATATGAAAATGGCTATGATTCTCGAGTTACATATGTACTATCTTAATATTCTTATAATCGTCCGGTATTTTATGCATTATTTGAAATAATACTCCTCCATAAACTGATAAAGTTTATATTAACTTTTGGTGTTGTTCCTAGACAAATATATTTAGAAATGTTCATACTTAAGAGGTATATGCAAAATAATAAATGACAATGTACTTTCACACTCATCACTAAACAGAAAATTGAACATTGTGAAGTGCTTTAAGGTGTTTATAATTTAAGAGATTACAGTAATACTGACTTCTGTTTTGAATTACTATTTTGAATGTACTTTATTTTTGGTAAAGGTATGAAATTTAATTTCCTTAATTGTGACATAATCACGTGAAAGTGGTTGATGCTAAACTTTAGAGAACTATGAAAAAAATGATTTTTATTACAGGAAAAGTATGATGAAGACAGAGAAATTTGTTTGTAAAAACAAAGACATTAAGCTAAATGTGTAGATCAACCCTGAAAATGATGTGACACACATTCACCAACAAACATTTTCAGAAGCCAAAAATCAAGAGAGGAACACCCCGTCAAAACAACTTTCACTTTATAAAGATTAGAAATACAAATGCTGAGCTCTATTATCATTTTCTATTACATGCACATCATTCAATATTCCTATGATTTTTTTTTCAGGTTGTTAAAATTTCAAGAAATGTATTTACCGCAAAATACATATTTGTGAGAGAATATGTTTATGTGATGAATGTAATCGTGAAGAAATTAATTTTTTAATCTGGTGTTAAGTACCACAAACAGCAAACTGTATTTGGAATGAACTTGAAGGTGGCGTGTCATAGGGGATGGGAACTGAATAGGTTGTGGGAAAGCAGTCGAGGGGCATGGATGTCCCAGGTGACAGCCTGGGAAGAGAAGATAAATGCTATCGGTTGATGATACAACGCTGGAAAAGTCTGGGTCCCCAGAATTTTTCAGAGCAAAGGTCTGATAAAGAAAAGTATTCAAAATAGAGTTTCAACTTTACAAAAATTGGGGAAAGGAATAGTCTTTTAGTGTAGTTGAGCAGATGCAAATATGGGTAAGACATGACCTTTGTCTTTCTAATAAGTGAGTAAGGGGTTCATAAACATATTATAACATGACAACTACTCTATGATACAGAAGTACAAAATGGTGTGGCATTATGGGATGGAACGTGTGGATAACGACTAAGCCTGTATAGAACCGTGGCTTCACAGAGGTGGTAACTTAAGGTTTAAACTATAATTTAAGGAGTTCATCAAGTGCAGAATAAGGACAAAAATACTATAGGCAGAGAGAAAACCCAGAGTAGAAGCACAGAGGCTCATAGTTGCATGCAGGGGCCTGACACAGGATGGCAAAAGACAATCAGATACACAACTGGACACAGTTATAAAGGTGTTGTCAGTCACAGCTTCTGCTTTGGACTTTATTCTGTAGTGACATAAAAACATCAAGGGTGCTTTTGCAGGGTATGTGTATATATCTGAAAGTTCAGGATGGACTGGAAAAGGAAGAGATTTGCAGAGAGGGTAGCCTGTTAGAAGGGTTCTGCGATGCTCTACATGAGAGGTAGGGAGGGATCGACAGAGAACAGACACAGCTGGTGTGGTAAGAAGAGAAAGGTGGAGAAAAATGGTGGAGATATAATTCAGAGGTTTAATGTTGCTAACTGAAATAGACCATACATGAATAATAGCAAGTTTGGAGATAAATTGGAAAAGAGATCAGAAGTCCTGAGTTTTCTTTTAGACACGATGAATTTGAATTACCGATGGGACTTTCCATTAGATGTATTCAGCCAGCAGTTGAATGTCTGAATCTTGCCCTCAGAAGAGAGGTCAGTGAAAGATACAGATTTGGGCATGTAGAAACTGAACCAACGAGAATGGGATGAGATTACCCAGGGTAGACATAAACATCAAGAGCTGTTTATGGGTGAAGAGCTGTGAAAGGAGTTAGAAATAAGTTATCAGGAAAGTAAGAAGAGAGCCAGGAGAGGTCAGTGCTTCATGTCTTTGATCATTCTTGCAATCGAGGCAAGAATCCCATGTTATGGTACGGTCACAAATAATACCATATATTAATGCATCCTCTCGTTAATGACGCAGGATTTCCTTGGTTATTGGTTGGGGATTAGCAGGATTGGCAGTCATTTTCCTTTAAGAAGGGAGTTGTTGATTAAAAACAAAAGCATTAAGATGTGTGGGTCTCTCCTCTGTTGTGACATCTCTACTCCAATGTTTCAGGTTGCACATCAACAATTTTATGAAGTGGACCCATATACTATTGCTCAAAATTGCAGTCACAGTCCCACATACCTACTGGGTTATTTTGATGTAACACAGGTAATGAGATGGGTCAGATACTTCACAATTGCTTTGCTTCTAAGCACACACTTTCTATGGTTCTCTGTCAGCACTAGCAGAAATTGTTTAAAAGAGATATTTATAAAAGCAATGGTGTTAGTACTGTGCTGTTTATCTTCTCTGAACTTACATTATTTCCATAAGTAAACAGTATGTGTGCTATACTTAAATGCCCCCTTTCATTTTCCTGTTTTATTCGTAACTGAGGCACCCCACATTTATGCTAAGTTTGTTTCCTGGGAATACTGTCACCTAAAAACACTCTTTCAAGAAGTGAAATTTTTATCCAGTGATTTATTTTTGCTAACCTTTTTATCATGCCTTTCTTTTTTTCTCATTTTTCTTACATCATTGCCAAATATTTGTTTGCATTCAATATTGCTCTTTTAAGAAATCTTCAAGTTTTTATTATTTAGTAGGTAATTTATGTTTACTAGTACATAAAAACAAAAGGAACAGAAATAAAGGGAACAAAAAGTCAGCCATGCCATCAAATACTCTGCCAGCATTGTCTTGAAAAAACTGGGTAGAGTTGGCAACTATTTGCAGAACTCAGCATAAGCAGACTTAGACAAATCTATAAATTTGAACAATATTCTTTCTTGAATATTGAAAAACCCAATACTTTCTTGCTTTAAGTAGAAATCTCTACTGAAGAATATTAGAGATATATGGAAAAGACATGATGAGGTCATACATTTACTTGGGGGGTTTTGTTCTCAAGGTTTGTCAAAGACCACCCTTGAAGAAGTCAGGGAACTATTTGACTCCCCAAGGCAATGTTTGAAAGAATTGAAGGTGTTTCTGTAACTCTCTTTGGTCTCCTAATACTAAGGGTAATCAAAGCTTAGCTAATGTCACAAAGATAGAAACAAGTTAGATTATTGAGCATACAAGCCCCAGGAGACTGCAAGGGTTTGGGGAGAAGGGTGGGAGTAATGGTGAAGTGAATAAATGGGAATGTGACCTATGTTTAGAATTTTTGTCAACTGTACTTCTGGGTTTCTGTCCAAAGGTTCATGATTAGCCTTTCTGGAGAAGACTCACGGACAAAGTATGGTTCTGGGAGAGTCATATATTAGTGATAAAAGGCAGAGTCACACATTCTGATCTCTGAGAAGCAGACTCTGAAAGAGAGGTGAGCGTGCAGGAATTTTATTAGAAGCTGCCCTTGGAAGTTTCGATCAATACTCACCTACTAATCCAATGTTCCTCCCCTTGAAGTAGAAAATCTCCACTGAAGAATAGCAGAGATACATGAAAAAGGTGTAGTACTTCTGCATAACTGACCTTTGAGCAACATGGGTTTAAACTGCACAAGTCCACTCATGCACGGATTTTTTTCAATAAATCTAAAGTTGGCCATCTGTAACCCTGAATTTTGCATCCGCGGATTCAGAGAGCTGAGTATGAAACTTGAACATCCGCAAACTTTGGTATCTGTGGTGGGTCCTGAAGCCAATCCCCTGTCGATAGGATGGATGACAGATTACTATACTCCCTTCCTCCACCCCCATCATTAATCTCAAGTGCCTGCTGCATCTTACCTTCTAGTGCGTCTTCTTTCACTGTGATCCCATCCCAGTTCACCGTCTGTGAAAGTTTTAATAATTTCTGGGTACTCATGTGTCTGGTCAGGCTACCCAAGATGGCTGTTCTCTTGCTCTCTGTACATCCACCTGCTGGTCTTCTCCTGCTTCACCTACACCTTATTCACATAACTAACCTTCCTACATACTTGCCCCTGGGCCCAGCTAATGATTGTTCTAACTTTAGATAAGAACATCTCTTCCATGATAGCTTATCAAGGGGTTGTGAGGGGCGTGCACCTCTGCTGGTTTGCTTGGTAACCAATGAGCCAATCTGATGTCAACTCCCCCTAAACTGGTAACCTCCTCCTCTCCCTGGAAGCAAAGACTGCCACCGTGTCCTGCCTGCACACGGTGGGGTGTTGCTCCAGGACCCTGCTTCAGATGCCTTTGATCTCCCTATTCATTAAACCATTGATGTCTCTGTTGCTGACTCTGGGCTCTTTCCTTGGTCTCGAGGATGGGCAAGTACAGGGTTTGCAGGCCTGGGGGGTGCAGCCCAACACCATGGCAGGGACTACCTTCTCTATTCACCACCAGTGATGGGGTTCTCTCCAGCATCACCAGCTGGGTGGGGTGATCCAGCTCTCAAATTCTATGTGAGGGTCGTCTTTCTCAGACCAATTCTGCCACCAGCTCTCCTAGGTTGGGATCATTAGGGAGAAAATTAAGGCTTAGGGATCAGCTTCTCAGAAGTTTGTTAGGGAGAGCGCTCTCATTCAATACTAGTGGAAGGGATGGAGGGGAAGCCGAGTCGGGAAGAGGGAGATGTTGGCCTACAATGCAGTCTTGATAGAGACCTCAGCAAACCCCGTAGGGAGCTCTGAACCTGGGATGGTCCCCACACTGACCAGTTATTAGATGGAGGCTCCAATGAGAAGAGATTGTACTTTTGGGCAGTGCATTAATTTGCTAGGGCTGCCATACAAAATACAATAGATGGAGTGGATTAAACAACAAAAATTTGTTTTATCACAATTCTGGAGGCTAGAAGTCCAAGATCAAAATATTGACCAGTTTGGTTTCTTCTGAGGTCTCCTTCTCTCCTTGGCTTGCAGATGTCTATCTTCATGTGGCCCTTCCTTTGTGCATGTGTATCCCTGGGGTCTCTATGTATGTCCAAATTTCCTCTTCTTGTAAGGACACCAGTCATATTGGATTAGGGCTCACCCATGTAACCTCATTTAAGCTTAATTATCTTTTTAAAGGCCTTATCTCCAAATAAAGTTACATTCTGAGGTACAGGGGGTTAGGGCTTCAACGAAGGAATTGGGAGGGGACAAAATTTTTCTTATTGCTGTTGTAGGTTTTTGTTTTTTTTTTAAATAAGCCTTATCTTTTTGTATAATTGAATACCCTTACTCTTTCCTACAAACAATTTGCTTTAGTTTTTTCCATAAGGTTTTTTTTTTGTCTCTTCCTTTTTAAGTTTTCTTACAGGGTTAAAACCGTACATAAGAGCATTTAGACCACTAACATGACACATGCCAATTTCATATGCACCATAACAGGCAGTCTTTAGCTGAAGACTATCTGTTAGTAGTACTCCCAGCACCTGGGCACTAAGTTCATTTTTCCTAAAGGGTGATCTGGGCAGCACATTACAGCATCCACTAAAGGCAAGTACTGACTGTTACAGACTGAATGTTTCTGTCCCCTGCAAATTCTTAAGTTGAATTATAACTCCCAGTTGGATGGTATTAGAAGGTGAGGCCTTTGGGAGGTAATTAGGTGATGTGGGTGAAGCCCTTATAAATGGGATTAGTGCCTTTATAAGAAGAAACCAGAGAGGCTTTGCTTGCTTCCTTCTCTCCACCATGTGAGGATACAACAAACAAGAAGATGGCAATCTGCAAACTACAAAGAAAGCTTTTACCAGAACCTGACCTTTCTGGAACCCTGATCTTGGACTTCCAGTCTTCAGAACTGTGAGAGATAAATGTATGCTGGTAATGTAATGTTTGTTAAAGCAGCCCAAGAAGACTGAGACACTGACTTCTTCAAACTGTTCATATGGACTTTTTCTTGTACCATATCTACATAATCCAAATAATGAAAATATTACTCTGCCGAGAGTTCTCTTCCTACACTTCAAATACCAGTTCTCATCAAGTGGCATCACTGTCACTTTCTCTCCTTTATACTCCTTTACAAGATATGCTGCACTTGCATATTTTTGCTCCTTGACTTCTCTCTAGACTGTGAATTCCATGAGAACAGAAGCCCTTTTTAGGGTGTTGGCTTTTTTACATCCTTACTTTAAAAATTCTAGCACTGTTTCTGGTGCACAGTGGTACTCAATAAAATACTTGTGAGTTAATTTAATGTAGTACAAGGTCATCTTTCCGCACGTGTATATAATATTTCAGCATTCCCAAAGCCAAGCAATGTGATAACCAACTGTAGGTCCAACTGATAAGAAAATAATTAGAGATAATAATTTAGGCCTTGCTCAGGCAGATTTAGGTGGACTTGAGAGTAGTATAACTTAAGACAGAAAATTAAAAAAAAAAAAGTTTTCTGGCCCAGATTTAGCAGCTCTTAGTTCCGGATAAGATTACATCATCAGTGATTAATTTATTTGGATTCAGACTTAATTTTTCCAAGAGAAATTTGTAAAAGGCAAATACCTTTGGAAGACTAAGGTATTATTAGTCATTCATATTTTTAGATGATTTTGGATGATGATTTCTTCAGATTGCTCTCCAAAAGACAGCCAGCTGAGAAGTAATTAATGACATACTGAAAAGGGTTGTTTGATGTTAGTGAAGAAATGAAAATAGGGTACTTCGGAGGTGTGCGTTTTAGACTGAGTCTCACTCAGCTACAGGAAGAAAGTATGGTGTGATTGAATCTGGGGCAGAAGACACCAAGAAGTAGGAAGAGGTATTAAAAAGAGGAGGGGTAGCTTCTAAAAATGAACTACAGCTGCTTCAGAATTTTGCCCTGGGCACTCATCATTATTTCTGAATTTTTCAACCCTCATGCAATGCATTCATAAAATATTATCTTTTCCCCACAGAAGGCTATGACACAGCAGGTCGATTCCGGTCAGAAATGAAATACTAATGCAAGAAAACTGGTGTGAAATCAGAGAACACAAGATGCTAAAGGTGGTGTTAATAGCTCATTTCACTGGCCTCTGAAAAATGTACTGGAGAATATTGTCCAAGACCTAGGACCCCAATTCATGGCAATGAAGTCGGTGGCAGTCTCAGAAGCAAACAAGCAAAAAAACCAAGCTGAGTATCCCCCAGTTTACAGCAAGGAATTTATGTTCTGATTCTTTCTAGATAGCCTCCAAAATGATCAATGTTTTGGTCCATGATTGAGTATATTTTACTGCTTACATGATCTTTGAGAAAAGGGCATTAATTGCTGAAGTTAGTAATCCAGCAATTTCATGACCATTTAGTATAATAATAGGACTACATTGCTTGCTACTAATTTTCAGAGTTAAATTTTATATCTGAAAATAATACCTCTGTGTTGTGATAGGATCATAAAGTAACATCCCTTGTTTACCCTATTACTGATTTTTCATGGTTTTTTAAAACACGCCCCTCCAAATTATATCTTCACTCCTACCTAATACCTTTTTCATTGTTTTCTGTCAACAGTAAAATGTAGGGAGAGACTTTGAAACACAGGGTTGATCCAAGTGCATAAACTCAGCCGGAAAAAACATCTATTTTATTCTGCCAGCCTTCCCTAGAGAAAGTAATAGAAAAAGCTGGTAAGAACAAGCCTAAGACATCATTACATACATTCCTTTCCCTTCTGTCCTCGAATTAAAGTGCAGCTTGAATTACCTAGGAGTCAACACTTGTAGGTTAAAAAAAAAAAAATTCCTGCAATAATTTCAAGTAAATAAAAGATAAAATTAGTGCTCTCATTAGATGCTTTGCTTCATATAAGTGAAAGAAGACTATTTTGAAATTTTTCAACCAAAGTGATAATTATTACTTATCTCTGGTTGGGGCATGGTCAGAATGCTGAGGGACAGAGAATAAACATGAAAAATGCAACATAATTTCATGATGTGTAAAGCAACACTTCCCACAGTTGGGAATTTAAAAAATCATTTAGATTTATAAAGACAGTGAGGATATAATGAATCAGATAATCATAGAATGTTAGAGGAATGAGAAGATTTAGAAGTGTTTAAATGCAACCGTTCAAATTTTTTTCATCCAATTAAGTATAAATTTTTTAGATAAGGAATTTAAAATCCAAATATTAACCTGCCAAATCATTTGAATCTTGGCTTTGTACTTTATTAAAGGATGCAAGCCAGCAAAGACCGATGTCTCCCACATTTTCTTCATTTACTGGATTAAAAATCTTTTGAAATACCAGGTACTATTTTCTATTGTCATTAGTACTAATTGTATCTTCTCAAAAAATGAAATCAAAGCTGATCTATTTTTTAAATTTGCTTGTCACCGATTGTGCTTTCCCAACGCTCACACCAGTTCCCAGAGAAAATAAAGTCACACACACTTGTTGATTCAGCTTCATACGGAACTGGTCAACGTTATGACATGTCAGATGTTATTGCCTCTGCCAGGTTATTCCGAAAAATATATCTTTTGGTAGTAAATTTAAAGACTCATGAGAAAAATATGAGGATACCTATGGGTATAACTTTTCATGCAGTCTGTATAATAAAATACCTGTTGTTCCTTAGTTCTTGAACAATTTATACAAGGAGGGCATTTCATTTTAGGACCTTGACAGTAATAACTTAAATAGCACTTGATTCCATGGGAGTGATGTCCACACAATATTAGATGGTGACTAGAAAGTGGCGTGTGTGTGTGTGTGTGTGTGTGTGTGTGTCTTTTTTTGCAAAAGTAAGGCGGTAATATTGGCAACAACATGCCAGGGCCAAAGTTTGCTGAATTAGACTTGGTCAGGTCTTCACAAAAGCTTTAGCTTTTGCCAAATAGCCATGCAGAACCTGGATGCTTAAGAAGAAGCTGATTGTTGAAAAATAACAAACTTATTATTTGTGGCGATAAGTTCACAAATGAACTGACCTCAGCTTCTTTGTAGAGTAGTCTTTGAGAATAAAAATACATTAAATACATGAAAGAAGACACTTGCACGAACACCAGCGAACATTAGCGATACCATGTACTGTCAATGGGACCTTCCAGGCTGATCTCTGGAAAAGCTGTCAATTTCTTATTCTTGGACAGAGATTCCCATGCTATTCAACACCGCTTTCTTCTGTTTCTCTCCATGTCTTTTCTCATGTTAGCTCTCTTCAAACCATTAAGATATTTTAATGTACTGTTGAATAGCATCAATTTCCAAAGGCCACAAAGTCAAAGAAAACAAAAACATGCCTGACTGTGCCTCCCTTGAAAAGAGCATCAGTATAAATATTGGGGTTCATAAACTCAGTGAGCTGATCTCATTTCACCTTTGTGGTAGTTTGAGTTTTTATGTGGATGAATTTTCTGACAAAGTGTCTCATGAACTTACTTTTTGACAGTTTCAGTAGACTGCACGGGCACTGTTCACCTGAAATGTACTCCTTTCTACATTCCCTTTGCCCATTACAACTTTAAATAGCCCTTTTCCGTTCTCCTCAGAATTGTTTTTACATTTGCTCTGCAGTATCCTTATTGAAGCACATTGGGATGTTTTGAATTTCATAAGAATTCCCAATATGGAGATTTACCTTTGGAAATAAAATGTTGTGTTTTATTTCCCAGGATTATTTTTTGTTACTTCCTACTTTGATACAATTTCAAATTTACAAAAAGGTACGAGAATAGTATAAGAAAATCTCATATATACTTTACTCAGATTCAACAATTATTTCCATTTTGCACAATTCACTTTGTCATTCTCTCACTCTATTGACCTATATCTAGCTACGATTTTTTTCTGAGTCAGTGGAGAGTAAACTGGAGATGTTGTACCTATTTACCCTGAAATAATTATGTGTTTCTTAAGAACAAAGACTTTCACATAAGCACACTACAATTCTCAAAATCAGAAATTTGAGCATCTGTACAGCAATGTTATTGAATTCACAGTCCATATCCAAGTAATCATCAATTGTACCATAAATGACTTTTGTGGCTATTTTTTTCATTGAAGAATCCAAACCCGCATCATGTATTGTATATATTTGTCAGATTGTTTTAATCTTTTTAACCTGTAACAGTTTCCTCAACCTTTATTTTTCTTGACTCTGACATTTGTGAGGAGTGTACTGTAGAATGTCCCTCAGTTTGGGTTTGTCTGGTGTTTCCTCATAATGAGATTCAAAGGATGCATTCTGAGCAGGAATGCCACAGAATGGAATATCCCTCTTAGCACATTACATCATAAAAAAGATACTTTTTTTTCCAAGAAGAATGCTTTTTTTAAATGGCACTTTTCTGCCTTTGCCCCTTGAACAGTAAGTGAATAGCCCAATAGCCAAAAATTAAATATAATCAACTGCAATCTAGTTCCAAGCCTCCCAAGAAAGAGAAAAAAATTATAGATAGATAGATAGATTAGTCACACAAAACTAAAGGGGGTATACTTTTTTCCAACTTCAGAAAACTCCTTCCTTTTAAAATTTTCTATTGGGTTTTAATGCCTATATACTATTTTATTTTCTTCAACAAATACTCACTGCTTATCTGCTATATGCAGACATTTTTTTTTCCTGGCTGGCACCAAATTTCTTGAAATTAAATATTTGCTATCCCATGGCTTCATTTTTTATCCCAATCTTAATTCCACACACCATGGCACTATCAAAATGTCCTCAATGAGGTCAAAATTTTTAAAAAATTTTCAGTTCAAATGAACATATTTCAATCCTAATTCTGTTTGCCAGATGACAACATTTTCTCCCATTTACCAGCCCTATCATATCACCTTCCTAGATGTCTACAGCCTCATTCCCTCCTGAGTCTCCTTGTCCATTTCTGATGAGTCCTAGTCATTCTCTTCATTTGGCTATTAGCCCTCCAACCATCCCTTGACTCTATTTTTCTTCAAGCTCTCCCTGAAAAATCCCTTCACATTTTCTCAAATCAATATCTTCAAATCTGACTTTACCCTGAAACTCCCAACCTATATTTACAGGTGCTTTCTGTAAATTTCCACTTTGACATCTTACTACTACCCAGTGCCATCCCTACCCCTCAGCTCTAACCCTGCTTCACTGCCTATATTCCCCATTCTGGTCAGTGGTTATCTCCTTGCTTCAGTTCACAACGCTGCTGAGAGCCCCATAAGGGATTGGCTGTGGCCTCCAATGCAACTGCACCATGGTCTACTCTTCTTTCTGCTGGATCCTGCTGCCCTCAACACTCACAGGTGTTTCTAAGAGCACTCACTAATAAAGCCTTATGTGGAAAATTTTCAGAATCTATTTCTAAGGGAATCTGATGTATGAGGCAACTTCTAATCTGGTTTACTAGGAAGAAATAGAATTGAATGATTTAACAGAAAACTCTAGAGCGTGCTTTAGGGAAAGGGAGGGTATTAGCCTCTTAGGGATTGATTGGTGATAGTTCTGCTGAGCTGCATCTCCATCCAAAGGCACTGAACGAAGTAAAGCTCTACATATACTGTCCTGCCCCATCCCATCACAGCAAGCAGAATTCTATTCAGGGCCCAGAAGTTTTGCCAGGTGACAATAACACTAGGACCTGAGTTCTGGGGTTCTGAGGCTGTCTTGTTATTTCTACATTTGCTTACTTATCTGTGAGGGTTCTGCTCCACCAGGCACATAGATAATAAGACATTTTATTTTGAAACTTCTAGAAGTAAAAGCATCTCCCCATGTATTTTTGAAATACAGCAATTGTTGATAATACTTACATTTAAGTGCTGTAAGAGTCAGAGAATGAACTTATGGTTACCAGGGGGGAAGGGTAGTGGGGAGGGATAGACTGGGAGTTTGAGATCAACATGTACACACTGCTATATTTAAAATAGGTAACCAACAAGGACCTACTGTATAGCACAGGGAACTCTGCTCAGTATTCTGTAATAATCTAAATGGGAAAAGAATTTGAAAAAGAATAGGTACATGTATATGTATAAATGAATCACTTTGCTGTACACCTGCAACTAACACAGCATTGTTAATCAACTATGCTCCAATAAAATTTTTTTAATTGCTGTAACATCATGTGTCATTATAAGCAGACTTATAAAGCTAAGAATAAACACAGCAAGTGACTTCAAAAAAAGAAGAAAGTGGATTAATAACTATTTTTTTAAAGCAGTTATAAAGTGGAACAAAATTATTATTTATATATATCTGCAGTGCTAAATGATGTTGTACAAGAATACATATATTACACTTAGGCACGATGAATTTTAGAAAGTTAGCCACTTAATTTGAGTGTTCAAAAAATATTGGAGGACTTCCCTGGTGGCGCAGTGGTTAAGACTCTGTCTGCCAATTCAGGGGACACGGGTTTGAGCCCTGGTCCGGGAAGATCTCACATGCCACCGAGCAGTTAAGCCCCTGGGTCACAACTACTGAGCGTGTGCGCCACAACTACTGAAGCCTTCTCACCTAGAGCCCGTGCTCCACAACAAGAGAAGCTACCACAACGAGAAGCCCGCACACAGCAACGAAGAGTAGCCCCCACTCGCCGCAACTAGAGAAAGCCCGTGTGCAGCAACGAAGACCCAATGCAGCCAAAAATAAATAAATAAATTTATAAACAAACAAACAAAAATATCTGGACAGTGAAGTTATTATTCTTTACGTTCCTTGCTTCTATTAAAGCAAGTTTCTTGTTTTCACTGAGGCTGAATGAAATCTATACCCAATCTATATGTTAGGTCTGGTCTTTATGTCCAGTACAAATAGTATTACACTTTCTCCTTTTGAAAAATTTAATAGTTCATATTAGCAATTGATTTTAAATAGCAAGTATATTTTGAATACCTTGTATATGTCAGCCACATAGCAAGCACAAAGAGTCTATAATTTAAAGTCAGGCATTCTAACTCTAAAGGGGTTAGAACTAAAGTTGTCACAAACCACCTTTCTGGGGACTTCCCTGGTGGTGCAGTGGTTAAGAGTCAGCCTGCCAATGCAGGGGACATGAGTTTGATCCCTGGTCCAGGAAGATCCCACATGCCGCAGAGCAAATAAGCCCATGTGCCACACTAGTGAGCCAGTGTGCCACAACTACTGAAGCACACGGGCTCAGTAGTTGTGGCACACGTGCCTAGGGCCCATGCTCTGCAACAAGCGAAGGCACCACAACGAGAGGCCCGCGCACTGCAATGAAGAGTAGCCCCTGCTCGCCACAACTAGAGAAAGCCTGTGCACAGGAACGAACCAATGCAGCCAAAAATAAATAAAAAGTTAAAAATAAAATAAACTGGAGCAAGTTAAAAAAAACAAAAAAAGAACCCTTCCTTTTTGAAGGTTAAAAAAAAAACACCTTTCTGAAAATATATAATATTGTGCCCTGAATGTTTGTATCCCCCCAAATTCATATTTTGAAGCTTTAACTCCCACTGTGATGCTATTTGGAGAACGGAGCCTTTGGGAGTTAATTACAGTTAGATGAGGTCACCAGGGTGGGGCCCTCATGAAGGGATTAATGCTCTAAAAGAAGAGATGCCAGAGAGCTTGCTTCCTCTCTCTCCACTCCTTAGTGTTTCCACTGAGGAAAAGCCATGTGAGGACACAGGGAGAAGGCGACAGTCTGCAAGCCAGGAAGAGAGCTCTTATCAGGATGCAAATTGGCCTGCACCTTGATCTTAAACTTCTCAGCCTTCAGTGCTGTGAGAAATACATTTCTGTTGGTTAAGCCACTCAGTCTATGGGATTTTGTATGGCAGCCTGAGCTAAGACATACGGATTTTATTAGACTCCAAGTGAATTAAAAGTACGGCCATATTCAACAAAGACTGAGTAGGTTACTTGCTATTAGGACATTTTTGTGGAGGTATTCTAATCAACAAATAAGCAATGAGCTTTCACTTTTGAACAAGCTGTGAATTCTTGACATGGCTTGGAATCAGATTTCTGTTTTATTTTTCCTTTGCCTGAGAAATACATCACTTATGGTTTTATAATTTTTGAATGGGAAAATAGATTATGCTAATTTTTCTTAGATACTACATGCCATATTTTCTTCATCTCACTTAGTACAAGTTTCTGACTTCTATTAAATGTATGTTTACTTAAAAGTTTTTCTCTTTAGACTAAATATGGAACTGTAAGGAACTGTACGGCTATCATAAAGTTAGAATTTTCAAGACATCTTTGCATTTGCTATTAAAAGTAGTATTCAATGTCAATTTTCCAAGCGTAGAACAGTATCTCAGCACCACAGATAGAAAATGAAACATATGAAACATCCAGAAACATCTGCCAGCCTCCAGTGAATACTGTGCAATCAATCTGTGCTATCATAAAGTAAGAATAGAGGTCTTTGCTTCAAACTGCTAGCTCACAGTACCTCATTCACTAACCCAGCCAATCAATTAGAGTCCCTGAAAGGCGTATAATAGGACTTCGGGGGAATATAACCATTTTCCTCATTAAGTACTAACAAGCTGGTCCTCATACTTTTCTGATATCATTATGTTCCCTGCATTTCCTCCCTGCCCATTAAATATAATCCTAATAATAACATATCTGCTTATAGCAGCCTGTCTCTTTAATTTACCTGCTGTATCATTTTTGAACATATTTCCCTGATAGTTACAGATTTTCTTCCTTTGGCAAAACTGTCAGTCCAAAATCGTCTTACCTTTCATTTATGAACTTGCTTGAGTCGTTTAAGCAGTCCACTACTAAAATGCATAGTTAAAAATTTGAGTGACTGTAAAATGAACTGCATGAAAATTGGCACTGCAATGATATGCATTCATAATGTCAGGCTGTGTCCCACATACAACACGTATGCTCTCCTTGGTGTGAGGTGGCTAACTAACTAATTGGACAGGAAATCCCCTGTGAATACCCTCTGTTTACAGGAGTAACTATAATGATGTTTGTGCCAATGCTGGAGAAATTTCTCTCAGTTTTAACAATAGGATGTAAAAGTGCCTTTACAGAGATTACTTACACAGCTGAGATAGGAATACACGTCAATTCAACGACAGCACTGAGAATGTTTTTTCTTAAATCTGCGGTATTTTTGCAATCATTTCTTCGATAGAGGTAAGTTGTTTGAGTCTGTGACAAGCATATAGTATTGTACGTGAGTGCTTACCTTTTTTTTTAAGATAGATTCACTTTGCCCCTAAATTTCTGCTCCTCTAACAAACCTGCTTATCTCAATTTAAGGATTTTGTGGTCAGATTTTGTAGGTAGTTAGGGACATTGTAGGTTGTCTTCAGAATGCCTGAACTCTTATATAGGGGACAAGGTTCCTATGTGTGAATTTATTAGAATCATAAAAATTCGTCAGTGTGCTTACAAAGAGAAAGTTGAACCTAGGACTGAGTCATTTTTCCTTGCTTTTCTTTTATCATTTTTCTAATGTAAACAAAATTTGCTCTCTGTATACTATTACTGTCACATGGAAAATTACCAAAAAATCGTTAGTAAAATTAAATATTAGTTGATCTTTGACAGCATGTTACTTTTAGTACACTTTGTTGTCTGGTCATTCGGAAAGATGGAAAAGATGAGTGACTTTTTTTTTCTTATTGTTTTTGGAAGACACATTCAAGTATCCATACAGCTCAGAGAAGGGCGGTCTGGAGTCTAGCAGGCAGGAAAGTGATCATTTGCTCTGAATTATTTAAACAGTTCCCATCACTTCCTGGATTTACTTTGGCTACAAACATCTTCTCCATACAATCCAAATACACTATGGCCATTAATACTGAATAATACATGGTAAGTACCTAATAAATAGAACAATTCCCATGAATGATTTGCATAAACTTAAGTAGTTGGTATGCTATCAATCGGCAAAATTTATTATTCATATTTTACAGAGTATACTTATCGCACTTAAGAAAGAAAATATAGATCTCACTAAAAACATAAAACCTTTAATCACAGAAATTCAAAATATTTATCAGGAACAGTTTCTAAATAATAGAATTCTTTAAATAGTGGTTGAATAGTGTAATGAATACAATATGTATAAGTCAAAGTTCTATAATTATAAATATGTCATGTCAAGTGACAAAGTTAATAATATGACAAAGCTTCACGTACAAATGGAGAGTTACATAAATATGACTAGAGAGAATCATGAAATACAAATAAAAGTAGTATATTATAGATTGAAAAAATATAAAAAATAGGAAAACTCTTAATCATTATTTGAATTGTATTTTATTTTGATATTAAATTGCACTGTAAATAAAAAATTGGAAGAGAAAGGAAAAAAATCACACTTAATTCTACCACTCCAAAATAGATGTTTGTATTATTTTGATGTATATCTTCCCAATTCTTTTTCCATGCATATATAGTCCTATTGAATTGCTACAACAATATTATAGAGTCATTTTACATACTTCTTCATTTAATACGTTCCTTGGGTCTACATAAACTTCATAAGTGTATATATCACTGCTGCTTGTTATTTCATTACATGGATTTGTCAATATTTATGTAACTACTTGTCTATTGTTCGTCATTTAACTTTCCTACTTTTCATATTTTAACACCGGGATAGACTTCTTTGTGCGTATGGCATTTTCTATACTTTAACTTTTGCTCAGGAATTCCCAGGAGTGAAATTGCTGGATAAAAATTTCCAAATACACTGTCAACTTAGCCAATACACTTTAACTGATTATGAAGAAGCCATGAACTATAAAGTGTGCCATTTTATGATAAGTTTTTCAGCCAGTGTGGAAGAGACCAGTATCTGTTTTCCCCTTCATTCTCGTAGAAGCCCTGATTTCTAGCTGGCACAGGGCCACCCAGAAGCAAAGCTACCTTTCTTAGGCTCTCTTTCAGCTGCTGTAGCCCTGTGACTCAGCCCTATCTAAGATGAAATAAGATGCATGCAAATGTGCTGTGTGGCAGCTTCTGGGAGATAATTTACAGATGCCCTTTGCCTCTTTCTAGTACTCCTTTTCCTTTGAGCTCGCTGGAACTTGTGCTGGCTGGTGATCACCGCCATCTGAGGTCATAAGGACATGGGCCCTAGGCTGATGATCTGGCAGGACCTGGGTCCCTGTACAGCGCCACCTTTCCAGGCCTTGGTTTGCTACCTCTAGATTTCACATGAGAGAGAAATCAACTTCTCTTTTATTCATGCCTCTGTAATTTTGACTTTCTGCTACATGTAGCTCAACCTAACTCCATCTGATACAGACAACTGTTGTCTTATTGTAATTTTTAGAAAGTTGTTTTCAGCTAGATGCCTGGCAGAAAAAGAATAGAAACATGTATATGTCTAACTGAATCACTTTGCTGTACCTCTGAAACTAACACAACATTGTTAATCGACTATACTCCAATCTAAGATAAAATTTTAAAAAAAGAACCCCTTCAACTCATACAATAAAGAGAATTTTAAAACCCAGAACGAATTTCAGTAAAAGGAAGATTGTACTAGGTGATTCTGAAATTAAAAGTCATTCAACAGAGATGTGATTGTGGGATTTAATTCCATCCTCATGAAAACTTGCTCTAGTTATATCAGTGTTTGCAGATGATCAAATGCATACATACATGACTGGGTGATTAATTTTTCTTTTTTTTTTGAATTTTTTAATTTTATTTTTTTATACAGCAACTTATTAGTTATCCATTTTATACATATTAGTGTATATATGTCAATCCCAATCTCCCAATTCATCACACCACCACCTAATTTTTCTATTTTTTAGTCAATACTTTTAATTTCATAAAACCAAAAAACTTGAAGCAATGTTAACAAGCCAATTGTCAGGCACCTCACCTTGGGAGTAAGTTTTATTATCCCCAGATGGAAAGACCTGTTTTGTTCATTCTAAATCATTAACTCAGTAGTCAGCAGACATACCATGGAGTCCTGATTGATACTGTTTGAAGTTTGGGATTAAATTATGTTGGGATTGGACCTTCCCAAGAAAGGCCAGATCTTTTATACCACACTACCTTTATTTTCCCTCAGACTGAGGGTCTAATTTAGCTGTATATCTTTGGCCATTACTTTTTGAGTACTGGACAAGACCTCTCCTTCCCTTGAATTTTCATGGCATTGTGTATGTGTTATCTCATCATGTAGTTTGATTTCTCATAGTAGCTTTCTGCCTTCTTTCCCTTTCTCTACCCTGTAGCCTATTTCCTTCCCCACTTAATAGATTGTAGCCTTGTGAGTGCAGGGAGGTCTGCTCTCATTCACCATAGTAGGGACTTAATAAATATTTGGTTGATTGAATTAAATTTCTGAAAGTTATTTCTCTAGGGATGAAGCATGAGCTGCATGTATTTTTAATTCCTTCCTTCCCTTCAGCATTCATGCCAACTGTTGACTTAAATCGTGTGGAGCGGAGAGCATTGAGGTGGTTTTGTTTACTTTTACGCATTTCTTTTTGACTCTGATTGATGAGGTGGAAAGTAATTTACATTTGATGCATAGCCCACTTATCTTACCTAGAATGACAGCTGCCTGAGAGATAACTTGTTAAATGTAAACTGTGTAGTTACCCCGGCTTGAACAATATGCTTTGTCTTAACACAAGCAGATGTAAATACAGGCCTGTAATTACTTTGTGTTATGCTTCTCTGCATTTATGGTTCTGAATGTATACAGATGTTTCAACAAACAAATTACTACATAGTTATTTTACCTCCAGTTTGGGGACAGAAAAAGATCTCTCAGAGACTCAGGGTTTAAGAAGATGCTTCTACCAGTAAAAAAGATATCTTCAGAATTTTTTTTAGCTAAATGTATGCCCATCGGTAGTTCATTTAGGGTCAAATGTCAAATGAACTTTCATCATTAAATGTCTAACCAACCTTGAGAACTCAGCTCAATAATGATTCTGTGTCTAATGGAGATATTCATTTACTTTTAAAAATTGTTTGAGACGTGGGCCAGAAACTCATTTTACAAGTTTAGAAACCTGCAATGCTATTTTGAAAGCAAAGTGAAATGTGATGCATATTTAACCATGAAACGTTTTATTTGTACTCCTCCATGTGTTATTCTCCCTGAGGCCTTGAAAGTGAACATGGTGTGTCTCTGTTATAGGATTAAATATATTGTACTTAAGCAAAACCAGATCGAGTCACTTTTGTTTAGCAATTTAGTAGGTAAGGAGGTATTCCCTATTATACAGAGAAGTTAAGATTCCTGTTATACCTTAATGAAGTATTTATGAAGTACATAGCAAAGGGTATCTCAAGTGGAGTATTACTGCTTAAAATATGAAACATTTATACATCCTCTCCATCTGGTTTATCTCTGACTATATGCTAGTGTCAGCACCCTCATGTCTTCTGACCACACAAATTATTCTAGAAGTTACATATTATAGTGACAAAGGATATGTAATTGATAGAAAATCACACTTCAGGAACTTAAGTCTTTCAGGTACTTCTAATGCATTATCTTACTTGGAATGGAAGAAATTTTATAGCATCATGACATGGTATGTCCTTTCATTCATTGGTTCACAAACAGGTTAATCTCTTGTAGGACATTTTAGAGAAATTCATTTGAAAATTTTTTAATTAGTATATGTTTGTATTTCCTACAGTTTAGTAATTAAAAGATTTGGGGGGAGGAAAGGTTTTCAGCTGTTTAATATAAAGATGTTGCATATAACATAAGACTGGATAACAGACATAACACTGGTTTTAAGAAGGGAAATTGAGAGAAGAGTTTTCCCTTTTTCTTACATAAAGCAGACACAGCACTTCATCTTTTTCAAGTAATGACCTTAGGCTTAAAATAGGTATCAAATCTGAGTTTGAGGGGCAACCAACTATACTAAAGATGTGAGTAACAGAAAGAAAAGCTTTTTCCTGTGTTCAACTACATTTTAGCCTGAGTTGGGTAACCTTTGAAAATCTAACTTGCACTGAAAAAATTTAGTTGCCTTCCAGTTCTGATTTATCAGTTCAGTGTAACTTTGCCTCTAATAGTCATAAATGTCTTTTTCTATATAAATGCAATTTAGATAATGACAAATAAGACATTCTTTTGCATGTCCACTTCAATACTATTACATAAAAATTGTATGCAATAAGTTTGTGCCAGAAAGTTTCATGATTTATCTCTGCAGCACAGAGCTTGGGGTAATGTCTCATGTTGCAAAGAGAAGCCTAACCTTTTAAAGTTTGTATATTAGTAAAGCAGTTTATTTTTAGTTTTCTGCTTACATATTCACAATTTCTGCTTTATAGGTAATAAAAATCCATTACTTTGCTATGTTTACTTAAATATATTGTCGCTTATAAGTACGTAAACTTTTAGATTTTACAGAAAATTATTTACTTGTATTTAGTAATATTTGCAGGTCTGTCACTGTACAACTTTTAAGGGTACCCTTTGTAACGTCCTCATGGGGGTAAGTCCTCTGTTATTTTACTATAACCTCCACTCACAGTGCTTAGCACTGTGCTAGCTTATTAACCCATACCTGTAGAAGGAATAATGATTTCACACTCTTTAATTTAAATATTACAAGTACAAACTACCACGAAAAGAATCGGCTTCTTAAGATTTTGGTGATAGGAGTAAGTTGCTAATTTTTGGACCGTGTTGCAATGAATACTGTAGCATATAAATAATAATAATATTGCTAGGGTACACATCTTCATAGACTATTCTTTAAACCACTGCGATACTCTTCACATGTATTAACACACTTAATTAAGGGTTTTTTCAACCCTTACAAAATGTAAAAACCATTCTTAGCTTACAAGTCTTGTTACAAAGAGGCTGCATGGGCCAAAGTTTGCCTGCCTCTCTCACAGGGCGTACATTTAGAGATTAAGGCAAAGAACACTCAATCCACAAAAGCGTTTCTAACGATGAGCATGTTGATTACACAGAGTGGTAACGAATTTCCATTTAAAAACATTTGTGTTCTACTTTTGCTTCTTTTGGGAAAATTCTGAGTTTACTTTTCCAAACAAGTTGAAAAAAATTAACATGATCAAAATCCCAGCAAGATTTGTGTACACACAGAAAAGCTTCTTCTAAAATTTATATGGAAAGAAATAAGCCAGAGAGTAACTAAAACTATCTTGAAAAGAAAAAAAGTGGGAGGAATCACCCTATCCAGTATTAAGGCCTACGGCGTAACCACAGCTACCAAGACAGCATAGTGTCTGCAGAGGGTTAGACAGACGTGGATACACGAAACAGAAGTGAGAACCTTGAACTAGATCCACACAGGTATGCTCAACTGACTTTTGACAAAAGGGCAACAGCAATTTGGTGGAGAAAGAATAGCCTGTGTAACAAATGCTGCTCGAGCAATTGGGCATCCATAGGCAAAAATAAATAAATAGAAGAACCCAACCTAAACCTCACACCATATACGAAAATGAACTCAGGACAGATGATGGACTTAAATGAAAAGTGTAAAGCTATAAAACATTTAGGGAAAAACCAGGGAAGAGTCATTGGGTTCAGTCCAAAAGTTCTTAGATTTGACACAAAAAGCATGAGGGAAAATTGACAAGTTGGACTTTATCAAGGTTAAGAACCTTTGCTCTGTGAAAGACTCTGTTAAAAGAATGAAAAGACAAATTACAGACTGGGAGAAAATATTTGCAAATGACACATCTAGCAAAGGACTATTTCCTAGACTATATTAAGGACTCCCAAAACTCAACACTTAAAACTAAATTCAACTAGCGACTGAGTTAAAAGACATGAGATTCCTTTCACCCAAGAAGATATACAGATGGCAAATAACCACACGGAAATATGGTTAACATCATTAGTCATTAGAGAAATACAAATTGGAATGACAATGAAATACTCCTCATTGACTGTGTACCTATCAGAATGACTAAAATTTAAAAAAAAAGAGAACAAATGCTGATAGAGATGCAGAAAAACTAGATCACTCGTACACTGCTAGTGGGAAAATAAAATGCTACTGTCACTTTGGAAAATAGTTTGTCAGTTTCTTATAAAAGTAAATAGGCAGGTACCATATGATCCAGCTGTTGTACACTTGGGCATTTATCCCAGGGAAATGACAAACTTGTGTTCACATAAAAAACTGCACAAATGTTTATAGAAGCTTTATCTATAATATATACAAACTGGAAACCACCCAAATGCCCTTCATTGGTTAAATTGCTAAACAAAGTGTGGAATATCCATACCATGGAACACTACTCAACAGTAAAAGGGAACAGATAGTAATATATGCAAAAACTTGGAGGAGTCTCAAAAAAATTATGCTGAGTGAAAAAAGTCAATCCCCAAAGTTACAGAGCATGTGATTCCACTTATATAACATTCTTGAAATAACAAAGATACAGAAATGATGAAGAGTCCAGTAATTGCCAGGTGCTGCTGGGGGAGAGGAAGTGGGTTTGAAAGGGCTGGTGGTGATGAACGTGTTGTGTTTCGACTGTGTCAACAATTGCGATATTGTAGTACAGAGTGCTGCAAGAGTTTCACTGGGTATCTGGATAAAGTGCCCATGTGATCTTTCTGTATCATTTCTGACAAACGCATATGCCTCTATAATAATCTCAAATAAAAACTTTACTCATAAGGTATGTCACAAGAATACGGTGGAAAGTCCAGTAACGCCTCTAGAGTCTCAATTTTTAGTGAAATGTGCACTCAATTTGGGCTGTAACATACTTCTGTGATCTGGCTTTTACAGGTAAAGAGGCTATTATGAAAGCTACACGAGCTCTGAAAAACCATAATATTTGAATGGGATGGGCAAGAACTCTCAACAGATGCTTTGGTGTTTGCAATACTTAGTTTGGTTTTATTTACAAATAAAATATTCCAGAGCCTTATTTTGGGCCAATTTGGTTCAGATACCACATACCACAGATGATGAATTCAGAGAGGGATATGTGACAATATTTGGGCCAGTATGAATCTGTCCCGTGAATTTGAATATTAAAACTAAGGGGGGAGATTAAACCTGGCAGTGGGACATGTGGGGGAGGCTTGGGGACAACTGGATTTCGTGCTGTCCACAATTTGAGGAAGCCAGTCTGCAGTCAGAAAAAAACCCAGGCAGAAAGAAGCAGAGACGAGAGTCTTGGCAATGACTGGGATTCTTTCCAGTTACCTCTGGAAAAGGAAAAGGCCTCCTCTTTTCTTCCCATTGTGTCCTTGTGGATAGACAGCTATTAGTGGAGCTACAAATAGTTACATGAATTGTTGGATTCTGCTAGCTTGTCACTTCTCAGGACATGAGATTGGCAGGGAGCAACACACATATAATATATACATATATTATACATGTATGTATCTATAAACATTTTATATAATATTTATATTTTAATATATATGTTTATGTATATAGAGCTATATGAATTTATGTTTTATATATGCTTATACATATTTTATATACATTATATATAAATATTATAATATAGATATATATCAGGTCTCATATTAAAAATTATCTACACGAATTGATTTGTTGTTTCTGAGAACAGTTTATGTAGCCAAATTGGTTTCCCACTTATGACATATGATCTTACAAATATTATCTATATTAACTTTGGAAGCTATTTTCCCCACATTTAATCCACTTAGAAAAAGATATTATTTCTCAGTCATTGCAGAATCTTTATTGTCCTGCATGAGAGACAGTGTGGATCACAATGCAAAACTGACTGCCTTTTTTTAAGGAATAACTTCTGTCAACTGGGTATATTCAGACTAAAATGGGTTAGGTAGCAATGCAATTCCTTTCTATTCATAGCTGTTTCTCCTCTACTTGGAATACTTTCTACTCAGTTGAGAGTCATACCTTAAGTTCCCTTTTCAGAGCCATGCTTCCATGGTGGACATTCCTTATATTATCAAGTATCCCCTATACGCTATACACGTTCATGCCAATGTCTCATCCCTCCCTCTTAAGATAATTTATAATTTAAAATTACACCGTGTTTTTCTTTTCCTCATGAGATTCTTAGAGGTTGTTCTGGAAAATTCCTTCTCTAGCTATCAGTTTTCTGAAGGATATACTCAAGCAGCATATTATTAGAGAAGCTATGCAATGTTTTGTAAGTGATCTCTCAAGGATGACTTCCCTGGATGACACATCACAGTGATATATTACTCAAATGTCAGATGCCCATAGCAAGCATTCTAAAGGTCGTACATACTTTGGTACATTTTTAGGAATCACCAACATGTTTTCTTCCAATTTCAGGTTGATTTAGCAAGTGCAAAGATGCTTTTGATATAGAAGCTTCAAAGACTTTCAGAGTCTTATTATCAGATCAACTGGTATATAGGAGGAATAACTCAGCCAAAAAAAAAATCTTTTTGATTCATTGCTAAAACTTTAGTTTCACTATTAGAAAGTTTATTTTTTTCTGAGATCTAATCTTTAAATGACAAAAGTTTTAAAAATTTCCCTAAAGTGTCAATTCGTCTGAGATTAAATTATGCCTATATTATTTTCTATAAGTTGTTTTCTGATTATGAAGGGAATATATGTTATAGTAATAAGTACATGAGAGTTCAAAGAACAGGTAGCAAAACTTCTCTTTCCATAAGAAATCAACATTTTGATGTATTTTGATGTGTTTCTTTCAAGCTTCTCTCTCTGAATATTTTTCACAGTTGAAAAATGGTATATATAAAAATTTCTATTGTGACTTTTCACTTAACACTGTAATATCAGCATATTCTGTGCTATAAAATTTTGTAAAATTTATTGGCTGTATAATTTCCCATATTACAAATAAGCCTGATTTTATACTACGGTTTATCTATTGCTGGCCATTTATGTTGTTTCCAACATAAATGCTCTGGGATAAATATATTGGCATAAAGATTCTTTGTTTCTATATTTTAGATTATTTCCTTTGTAAAGCTGTTTAGAAGTATAATTATTGTGTTAATGATAATGAGTATCTTTAAGGTTCATGATCATGCTGCTGAATTGCTTTCAATAATTCAAAGAGCTAAAAGAAAGGATTGTTAATTTCAGTATAATGAGGGTTCAATGTTATTAAGTGGGCATAACTAATCAGGATAATTTTATAAACGGGATGGACCTCAAATTTCATATTATTTTAGAGTTACTGCAAAGGACTTCTCTCTCTTTCCATGTCATTCAATTTCTAAAATTCAAGTAAAACCATAAAAATTAAATATTAGTATTGGTGATAAAGCCACCGATACAAATACTATATAATTTTCACTAATACAGCATTTCTCAAAAAATGTTTGTATAGCACAATTTCTATACCATGCCTATTGGTCTCAGTCTAAGCCAGTGAGACATCTCTTAACAATCAGCGAAGAAGTTTATACAATGACTTGTTCAACAAGTTCTACCAGGGGAGAAAAAGAGCACAGATGGCCCTTTGAGCAGAGCAAAATTATTGCTCAGGTTCTGAGGTGAAGCTAGCAAGAGATTATATATCATTTGATTACAGGATCATCAGAGTAAAGCTGAAGGTACTGAAACCAACATTTCTTACCTCATATATATCTATCACGCCCTATAGTTAGCTTACTGACTCATATCATACATTATCTGATGGTAACCCAAAATTTCCTAAAGAAAATCCACCAAGATGTAATAAGCACTGCATAACCACCTTTGAATAGAGCTAATATGTGGTACTTTGAAGAGCTAAAGGGACACAATTGTCCTCAAAATTTTCTGGCCTGTCTTAACGACTTCCCTTCTCCTAGTTTTGATGTAGTCAAATTTAAAATCATTAATTGATCAGATACAAAGATTTAACTCATTATTATTAGTATATGCTGCCTACCCAAGACTTTGATTAGATTGCAAATTATATTTTTAATATTTAGAAACCCCTCTATTGGATGACTACACTTTCTACAGCTATTTGATTTTTTAACATCTAGGAAAAGAGATGCTCATGGAGGTGGGATACTTTGTCCAAGATCATTTGTTGAGGATGAGTAGATCAGGTCTAACAAACACACGTCTTAGTACTGATTTCAGTTTGTGAGGTCTTTTCAATGCACCGCACTGACAACAGTTTCCTAACTCTCCACTATTGGGCTCAAAAATTTTAATAAGTTGACATCTTTAGAAGTACAAGATAGATATGGGTAGGAAAGGAAAGTTGACAAAAAGGTTATGAGGGAGATGGGAGCCTATGAACAAAATAATCATAGGTTGGTGTGAGGACTTTTTGGAATACCATATTGGTTGTTTACAGTCAGCATCATTTCAGATTGATTACGGTGTCCATAGATTCTGATTGCCTCGTGCTTATTACTTTTTTTCCCTAACATTTTGTGTATTTAAAAAAGATATGTCTATGGTAGTTAGAAATCTGGAGAAAAGATTTCTCCAGGTTTCTCCAGATTTCCTGCGCCCCCAGGGAAGCAGAAGTAGGGCTTCCCTGGGGGCGCAGGAGTTAAGAATCTGCCTGCCAATGCAGGGGACACTGGTTCAAGCCCTGGTCCAGGAAGATTCTACATGCTGCAGAGCAACTAAGGCCGCGAGCCACAACTACTGAGCCTGCGCTCGTAGAATCCGTGCTCTGCAACGAGAGAAACTACTGCAATGAGAAGCCCGTGCACTGCAACGAAGAGTAGCCCCTGCTTGCCGCAACTAGAGAAAGCCCGCGCGCAGCAACGAAGACCCAGCACAGCCTGAAGTAAATAAATTTATTAGAAAAAAGATATGCAGAAGTCCAATTGTTGATTTAACCTGAAGAATAAAATATTTATTCTATTCTTCCCCGGACATGCTTTTTATCTACCAGTACTAAAATGACTTTTAAAGATCAAAAAAGATAATGTGACACATAGTGTCTGCCATTTACAATATGACCTGAACAAAAGAATGATCTCCCTTTTGCTTCTCAATTTTGATTTATATTCCTAAGGTTATATTTGTATGCATTAAACACAACGTTATTTTCTTAGATTGTGTTGTATTGACCTCTCTCTGATGCTAACTGCCATCCTTGTCAACAACTTCACTGGCAAAACCACAGCTGTTTGAGCACAGATTGAAGCCATCTATACCTAGGCAGAGTACATACTGCCAATTACTAATCAGTACCTGTAGATATTTGAGGAGCTACTATCTCCAGAGCTGTCAGTCCATGAACTTTCATGAACACTCAAATATATTTAATTAAAAAGAAAGGAGAAAAAAAAATAAATAAAAAGAAAGGAGGAGTAGGAGTAGAAGAAAAACATCTGAAAAGGTCAGTTATCCAACTTTCCAATTTATCCACAGATACTGAGGACATATACTCATTTGCCATTTCTTTTTTGTAATCATGCATCAAGTAAATTCAGAAAAAATTCTACAGGTGAAGAATGCATGCTAGGTTCCTTAAGTCATGGCTTTGAATGAAAGCGGTATTGCTTTTACAAACAAAAATGTCCCTCTTATGGATGCCAATGCTTCTTAGCATTGTTACCTTTTAATACATCACTTTGTGAATTTATTAAAGCCAATGGGCAGCAACACATCATTTTGTTTCAGAACAGTAACACCATCATGCTATTTACTTAAGAATAAGGTATTGTTGAAACGAAAAGACAACCCACAGAATGGGAGAAAATATTTGCAAATGATGTGACTAACAAGGGATTAATCTCCAAAATATACAAATAGCTCATGCAGCTCTATGTCAATAAAAACCAAACAACCCAATCAAAAAATGGGCAGAAGATCTAAGTAGACAGTTCTCCAAAGGAAACATACAAATGGCCAAAAAGCACATGAAAAGATACTCAACATTTCTAATTATCAGAAAAATGCAAATCATAACTACAGTGAGGTATCACCTCACACCAGTCAGAATGGCCATCACCAAAAAGTCTACAAACAATAAATGCTGGAGAGGGTGTGGAGAAAAGGGAACCATCCTACACTGTTGGTGGGAATGTAAATTGGTACAGCCACTATGGAGAACAGTATGGAGGTTCCTTAAGAAACTTAAAATAGAATTACCCTATGATCCAGCAATCCCACTACTGGGCATATAACCAGAGAAGACATAATACGAAAGGGTACATACACCCCAATGTTCATTGCAGCACTATGTACAATAGCCAAGATATGGAAGCAACCTAAATGTCCATCAACAGAGGAGTGGATAAAGAAGATGTGGTACATATATACAAGGGAATATTACTCAGCCATAAAAAAGAATGAAATAATGCCATTTGCAGCAACATTGATGGACCTAGAGATTGTTATACTAAGAGAAGTAAGTCAGACAGGCAAAGACAAATATCATATGATGTCACTCATATGTGGAATCTAATTTTAAAATAGATACAAATGAACTTATTTACAAAACAGAAGCAGACTTATAGATATCAAAAACAAACTTATGGTTACCAAAGGGGAAATGTGGGGTGTGGGTGGGGAATTAATCAGGAGCTTGGGATGAACACACACACACTACTATATATAAGATAGAGGGCTTCCCTGGTGGCGCAGTGTTTGAGAGTCCGCCTGCCGATGCAGGGGAAAGGAAACTCTACCCAATATTCTGTGATAACCTATATGAGAAAAGAATCTAAAAAAGAATGAATATATGTATATGTATAACTGAATCACTTTGCTGTACACCTGAAACTAACACAACATTGTAAATCAACTATACTCCAACAAAATTAAAATATTAAAAAAAAAGAATAAGGTGGTGATGGCTTTATGAGCTAATAATCATGTAATAAAGGCTCTGTAATATCATTTCACGGCTCTGTGGAGGGGGAATTTTTCCTCTTCACCCAGTAATGTAATATGCTGGGCTGTAAAGTTGTACTAACACCACAGTGCATTAATAGATCTTTAAAAAGAAAACACTTTATGAGATTTTCTTGATTTCTTTTCATAACAACCTCCTGTTTATTGCCTAAAAGTTCCAAAGAGGATTGAACTTTGGACTAATTTACAAATTTGCATCATGCTCTCCCACTTGCTGTTTCCTAGCAACCTGTAGATCAGGGCAGAAATTGTTTTACTGTTCTTTAAGCATGAATCAAAAAAGAGAGATGTCTTTAAAGGAAAAGAAAATATAGCTATTTAAACTGAGGCAGCTTATTAAATCACTCCATAAAATTTATTGTTGTAGCGGAAATATCTAAAGAATATAGCTACCTACAAATAAAGAATATTATATTTTTGCCTTACAAAAGTCCTAGTTGTAAATTTGTCATACAGGAATAATTTTTCTACCTTTCCCGTTTTCTAAATAGCATTTACATTTTTTTATTCTAAATACCATATCACTTCATCTTTCAAGTATGCTTTGGTAGTAAATGCTGGGATATAAATGATGCAAATTAATTTTTTCATTTGAGAAACTTTTCATGGATTTCTGAATCCTTAGCCAGGTATTTAATCATAATATTTTCTTAGATCTTTTAACTTTTGCTGGTAGAACTCAAAGCTGGCTGCCATTTTAGAACTTCCAACAGTAAATCAAGTTGGCAATGGTCCAACCTTTCTATATTCAAACACTTTATGTTTGGCACTTTATTTGGGGGATTCTTATAGAGTTGGGGTCCCTTCATTTGCAAATAATGTATTCATCAGAAAACCACTTTTACAGCATGCTCACCTTTTTAATATTTAGAACCCATATTTAGAGCTAAAATATTATATGTCTTGATGAGCGGAATATGCACACATAGGCACAAAGAAATAGCTTTTTCATAACAGAAACTGTGTCTGCTCTTATTCTAGGGGATGGAGATATGTTTTCAGGCAATAAACAAAAAAACTAATAAATGAGGTCATTTTGAAAGTTCTAATAGGAAGACCATGCAAAGTCATGTATCAGAACACGCTGTTGCTGGTGACAGTGGGTAACCATTCTAGGTAGGAGGGCCTGGGAAGACTTGAGACATCATGGCTGAGATCTAAATAACCTCATTGAACTAAAAAGTCAGTTGCTACCTTGAACTATTTTTAAATTAGAATGGAGCATGTATATATACATATGTTTACATATATGTATATATATTTCTGTGTGGGGCAAATCGAAAGGGTGGTGGTCAGAACCAAGAATTTCCCATTGACTTTTTTTTCTTATTATTTTTTAAAAACAAATTTATTTATTTATTTATGGCTGTGTTGGGTCTTTGTTGCTGCACGTGGGCTTTCTCTAGTTGCGGCGAGAGGGGGCTACTCTTTGTTGCGATGTGCAGGCTTCTCATTGCGGTGGCTACTTTTGTTGTGGTGCGTGGGCTCTAGGTGCACAGGCTTCAGTAGTTGTGGCGCACGGGCTTAGTTGCTCCGCGGCATGTGGGATCTTCCCAGACCAGGGCTCAAACCCATGTCCCCTGCATTGGCAGGCTGATTCTTCTTTTTTTTTTTTTTTCTGCGGTACGCGGGCCTCTCACTGTTGTGGCCTCTCCCGTTGCAGAGCACAGGCTCCGGACGCGCAGGCTCAGCAGCCATGGCTCACGGGCCCAGCCGCTCCGCGGCATGTGGGATCTTCCCGGACCGGGGCACAAACCCGTGTCCCCTGCATCGGCAGGCGGACTCTCAACCACTGCGCCACCAGGGAAGCCCCAGGCGGATTCTTAACCACTGTGCCACCAGGGAAGTCCCTCCCATTGAGGTTTGAGACTAAAGTGAGTCTTGCTTTCATACATATGTGAACAAATGCCCTTTTATCAGGCTGATAGACAAAGATCTGGTGGAAGGAAGTTCCAGACAGAGAGAACACCAACTGTAGAGGACCCAATATAAAAAAATAGCTTGACTCATTTGAGGAAAACAAAGAAATTCAGTGTATCTGAATCAGTGCTGTGATACACTGGTGTGTAGACTAGAGAGAAAAGAGATGAGGTTGGAAAGTTAGGCAGGGCCAAATAGTGTCTGGATTTATACACTGTGAATAGGGCTTGGTTTTTATTCTTAGAGAAGTAAGAAGTCATCTAAGCCATCTAAACTTAGAAGCCATCTAAGTTTAAGCAAGGGTTTGCTGTAATCTGATTTCAATGAAATTTTTCTGGCTTCTGTGTGGTGAATGAACACAAGTTGGACAAGAATTAAGCAGGGGGCCAATGAAGAGACCATCTTGCAGAAGTCCAGGTGAGTGGTGATGGCTTCAAACAGGGTACTCGGTGTGCACGTGGAGGTAAGTGGATCGATATGGGATATATTTTGGAAGCAGAGGCAAATGATGATTAAGAGAACAAGCACAGTAAAGGATGAATCCCAGACTGACACTTCGATTTTCTTAGAGGCCTAAGCTCTGTCCTCTACAAGAATTATAGACCGTGCCTCACCTGTGGCTCACGAGCATTGTAACACTGGAACCAACCTTTTCTTTTTCAAGTGGAATGTCAGAAACCTCAGGCCTGCCTTGCTGCTGGTGCTAATGCTTTCTGCCCCTGCTTTAGTCAACACTGGGCATCTCTCTTGCCAATCTGACTTTCTTGCAGATTCCCAAACATGGTCCGATTTCCCAACCCAAAACCTAGATCCGAATTCCTGTTGTCAGACCTCCCTGAATGCACAGACCTCTTACCTGGATTGACAGCCTTGCATCATACAGACTGCTCTGTTCCCTGTTTTGTTCTCCTGCAGGAATACTCACCTGTTACCAGGGTTTTCTGAGTTCAGCCACCTGCCTACCTTCCTTTGCAGCATACCTTTCTTTTCACATGTGCTGCCTGTCTGCCAAAATCTGCATCTCTTGCTACTACACCTACTTCCAAACTTCATAATGCTCCCTAGGGTATGCCTAGCCGTGGTGTGGTAGCGTTCTCCATCTGACACATGCCAGGTACTATGTGTTATACATTCAGTCCAATTTGCATTTTCATTCTGGTAGGGAGTTAACGTACTGCCAGATCGACTTGATCTTGTCAAGGCACAGTTCTAGGCTGTATCAGGTTGAGTCTGGAGCTAGAAGATTGACATCTTCACTTGTTTAACTGAACTCCCAGGGTGTTCAGCAAGGTCACGTGACTTGCATTGGTTGGGCTGTCAGATTCTTCCAGCACCGGGAGACCTTCATTCAGCTTCCAGCCCCCGCTTAACTGTTTTCTGCCTGACTTCACTCTGTGTAAGCAGAAGTAGTAACCATTCAAAGACTCAAGGCCACCCCTATGCAGATTTATGTAATTCTTTCCTCTCCAGTAGGCTGCTTGCAAATTCTAGCTATGTCCACAGCGCCAAACTCCTGCCTCTGTTTCCTGTACCCAGTGAGGACACTGCTCTCTGTTTAGGCCCCCCGACTGTGTCAGGGATTTGAAAATGCCTCCAGGAAGAAAGCCAGGGTGAATGTGGAGCTCCCCCTCCACGCTTCCTTCTCTCATGGATTCCAGAGCTACACTCTCTGTTGTCTGATGCCTGAACATATATTTTGTCCAGTTTCAGTTTCACAGTTTTTGATGGGAGGGTAAGTCTGCTACTTATTCATTACTCCATCACTGCCTGAATCAGAGTCCCTCAGATTTACATTTTTAATGAACAACTTATTCATTTAAATTATGATAAAACGTGCATGGAAAATTTTTTCACATTTCACAATTGCATTAATTGCTTATTGCCAAATATTCCTGAAAAAGAGCCTCATTTCTTTGAAGGTTTTGATTTTGGTAAAGATATTTCACTTGAAAATATTTGAAATTCCTCCACATCCTTCAAGTCCTTTCTGGTGTATAAGTTCCTAAGAGATTCTTGTGACAGTTGCCTTCTTTATAACAGGAGCAATGAACATGAATTGTGTGGGGATTTGGGAGGCGTAGAAGTAAAACCTCCTAGATTGACAATGGAATCTTCCATTTGTAGAGAAATATTTTCTTTTCAACATGCTCTAACATCTCTGGCAACCGTAACCCAAGACTTCATAGTCAATAATGAGTGGTCAAGATTATGACTTAGTCTTTTCTGGAGTGCTCAGCTATATCCTGTGACCTAGAGTAAGTCCATAAGAACTTGAGCTGGAAAGAAACCCTAAAGAATATCTAGTTTAATCCCCTCCTATGACAGAGGAGGGACTCAAGGTTCTGAATACTACAGTGACTTGTTCAAAATTAGAGAGCCAAAACCAGGACTAGGATTTAGGTACTCTTACCAAGCCAGAACACTTTGCATTTTGGGCAAACGTTAGCAGTTAAGCCTGCGCTTAGGAACCTGGATAGAGTAACATACCTTTAAAATAATATTAGGATCTTTTATGTAGACCAAATACTAGATAATTTAATCCTGAAGAGTATCTTCCATTGTGGTCTACTTACTTTAAATGTTCGCCTGGATTTGGGAGTGATTAGCACACTGAAACACTCAAAGAATTTCTGACCTTGGGAAAATGAATGATCCTTTGATTCTACTTTTCCAGATTTTCTTTAATAAAACACATTATTTTATAATAAAATATTGCTTTCAAAGATGACGGGTGGAGTTGAGTGTAACGGATCTTACTGAAAACTCATAGCTGATGCGGCTTTATTGGGTTGAATTTTATATTAGAGGCTCCCTCATGGGAGTTTTGTGGACTAGTAATATGTATTGGTATACAATCCTCTCTCTTTTGAGTGTTTTGTGTGCAGATGGTATTGGGCCCGAGTAGAGTATTGTTAACGTCCACTCAGTAGGTATTTCCTTTGATGATGGCAGTTTATCTTTCAGAGAGAGAAAAGCCTTCCATGTTAAATAAGATACACAGCCAAAATGTTCGAACCTACCCGTGAAATGATGAAGCATTTTAAAAATAGGCATTCTGGCATTTGTTTTTCTAATTCCTGCAAAGCAGATTTTCTTTGAACATAAATTATTTATATTGATTCGGAAAAACTGTCTCGTAACCTTGTTCCTACATTGGTAAAATATTTTGATGGGTTTCAAAATATTTCAAAGGAAATAGCTCTTTTCTTGGCAATTAAATATTATCTACTCCATTTTTTGATGAAGTGAGTCCAAAAATGCTTAGCAATATTATGACTATTTCAAGATTGGTGGCAAGAAACAAAGTTTTTAAAAAGTGATGCTTATGGTAAAATAGTTTAAATAGCATGAATTTTAAATGCCAGGACATTAAACATTTAGAACATTTCTAAGATACTTCATTTATTTTTAGAACAATCAAAGTGCATATAAAATCAGAATTATAAATTATTCTTATTATTGAACAAAATCTAAGTATGTACTCTATTCGAAAGCATTCAAATATATTATTTTCTAATTAAAAATTAAGAATTAAATTAAAAATAATAATCTTCATTATTTGGCTATACTCATGTATTATGTCACTCAATCCTCACAACCATGTGAATAGGGACTATCACTTTATAGATGAGGCAATGTGGATTTTATCATAAAAACTAACAATACGTAAAATACAAAGCCAAGGTCAAAGAAAAATAACAAGACCATTAAAATTCTGTTTAAAGGCATTACAGTGAGCACAGCTCAACTAGAAAGACTTGAGTCTTCTAAAACCTTATGAAGTATTCAACACATAATTCATCATATAAAAAAACAGATGGATGAGAAGATGGATGTTAGCTAAACCTACTGTGGTAATCATTTCACAATATGTGTAAATCAAACTGTCATGCTGTATGCCTTAAACTTACACAGTGATGTATGTCAATTATTTCTCAATAAAACCGGAAAACATAATAAAATAAATTTTAAAAGTAAAAAAATGAATGCTGAGATGCTTTCTTATAAAAATATTGGTATTCTAATTCACTTTATTATCAAAACATGTTGACTTTAAAAACTAAAAAATTCATTTGTGTTATTTCCACTTGGAGGCAACCACTGTTATATGTAGACATATATTTAATAGAAATGTTTCTACACATGCACAAATATTTCTACAACTATCCTCTTTTGAAAAAGGATTACATTAAATTTGCTTTTAACCTATTCTCTTCCACTAAATATAGCATAAATAAACTTCTGGGTCACAAACTCTTATGCTATTATATTATATTTAGGAACTGTATGATCTTATACTGTGTAGATTTATCATGAACTATTAAACAAGTTACTTTATCAATACAATAGTGTATGTAATATTTCTGTGATACACTACTGGTGTCAGTCTCTTTTTTAGAAAATATTAATGTCATCTATGCCTCTTTTCTTTGGGTATATTTCTAGAAGTGGTATTTTATGATAGAAAAAAACCTATTCATTTTTAAGAATTTTGATACTTATTGACAAGTTATCTTCCAGATAATGCTCAACAGTAACACATGACAATGCCTTTCTTGTCAAAATGGATCTGTGTATATTTGAGTATTGTTATTGGCTTAGCAGAAAGGAAAAAAGAAAGCTCTAAATGAAAGCAAAACACAGTTGTGAATCGTGAAATAAGCAAGCTTACTTTTTTTCACCAAGAATTTTCTAACTACTTTCTAAAGGGAAAGAATGGACTGCAGATTTGCTACATTACATGTTTGATTTCCAAAAGCCAACTTATAATTCTCAATCATTTCATGTCAAGACAGTGGAAGCAAGTGAAGAGCTGGGCCAGCCTTCTTTTCTTCCCACCCTGTTTCATCCTACTGTGAGAAGGTTTTATGCACATCTATGAAATACTCTGTGTACACTCTGGTTTACATATTCCATACTCCATTCCAATCCCTCCCTCATCAGTTTCCCCTTGGCCACTTCGCCCCCAGGGATGCACACACCAGTGTCATAGGATGTTCTGGGGACATGTGCAGGGAATAGGATCTCAAAGCATAATTGGTGAGAAATTTCTGAATTCCTACTATTTGGATCTCAGTCTAGAAGGGGAAGGTTTGTGCTTTCATGTGGGCATATCTTTTAGGATCATGGAATCCTCCTTACCCCATGAGGAGGGATCAGCTGGAGAAGGGTCAGAGTGGTGTCTTCTAAACGTAAAGCGTAGGGCAGGGCAATGTACAATGGAACAGAGTGAGTGGCAGGGAGAAGAATAAAAGATGAGCTCAGAGAAATAATGGAGATGAGGATGTCATATGTACATCATGCATATGTACAAGGAACTCATATGCCATTGGAGGACTTTCCTTTTACTAAATGAAATAAGTAACCTTTTGTAGGTCGTAAGAGTAAGATGGTCCACCCTGAATTTTCAGAGTTCACTCTGATGCTTGTCTTGATGATAGACTCTTCAGAAGCAATGGAGGAATCTGGGAGACTAATTAGTGGACTCTTACAGTTATGCAGGAAACATATCATGGTAGGATGTGGACTAGATGAGAAATAGTTGATAGGATAGAGTCAGCCAGGTTTATTCTGTAAAATTAGAGATGAAGAGTGAGAAAAAAGGGAATAAAGGAGAATAAAAGGTGAGTAGAGCAGATTTGGGGGGGACAATACCAAAGTCCAGTTTTAGATTTGTTGTTTTGAGATGCCTACTATTTAATATTTAAGTAGTTGGCATAGATTTAAACAGTGGAATATATCATTGTGAAGTACAGAACAGAGGTCTAGGCTACAGATGTCCATTTGACTGTTATGAGCTTGTACATGGTATTTCAGTAAGACTGCATCACATCACCAAGGATGTTAATATAAGTGGATTGGGAAAAAGACTAAGAACTGCGCTGTGGGGCACTCAGGGAGAAGAGGTGGGATCAGCAAAGGTGAGTGAGAATGGGAAGATAGTTTGGAAGAAAACGAAGAGGATGTAGCGTCCTGTAAGCCTAGTGAAGAAAGTATATCAAGGACAAGGGAATGATCAACTGGGTTGAAAGCTGCAGTAGTTCAAGTTAAGATAAAAACTAAATGTTAACTATTAGATTTAGTAAAGTAGACATCACTGTTGAACTTATTAAAAATGGATTCATGGAGTTTCATATAGGGAAAATCTTGATTGCAGTGTAGTAGAAGGGACAGAGTGTCATTGGAGAGTCTAAATTTAGTCAATTACTTGAAGACTTAGAATATATACAAAATCAACAAAAAGCATTTAAAAATTTTACCTCTACTTAATAATAAGAATGGTTATTTTAATATATTTTGCTTATGTGTGTGTATATTGTTAAAGAAATTTGTACCATAAACATTCCCTGAGTTATTATTTTACATAAGTAAGATTTTAGTTACTATAAAATGATAGTCCATTCCAACTGCTATATTTATATTTACTTAACTTATCCTTTAGTATTGGATTGTTTCCCTATTTGTTATAAATAAGACCACAACAAATTTCATTGTACATAAATCCTGGTAAACATCTCTTACTGTATTTCATTAGAATAAATCCACACATAGAATTACAAGGTCAAGAGGTGTGAGCATTACTGTTTTTGATATATTTTCCTAATTTGCTTTCTTGAAAGGCAGAATCAACTTATACCCTTCTCATTAAAATATAGGCAGGTACTTTCTATCACCTGTTTGACAAGTGGAGAGTTTATAATTTTAAAAATACTGTTTAGGTATTAGGAAACTTTTAGTTCACTACTGTATTAATTTGATTTTGATATCTAATGAATGTGAATATGGTAATAAATCTGATTCTCTTAATATGAAGTTTATTGGATTTTTGTTTTTTTCTTATTATTGTTTTGTCTACATAAGCCCTTCTCCAAGTTAACTGGGACAGTCATTTTATACTTATTTGCTTTCTATTACCTGTATTTTTAGCTAACATATTGCTAATATTAGACATTTTAACTAACATATTTCTAATATTAGACATTTATCTTGCAAATATGCTGCATTCTGAAATCAGATACATATGTTTACTTTCTTATAAATCAGTTATGGTTTCATTGTATAGAAATTAAATCCAATTTATCTGCATTTTATATTGTGAGCTCACATAAAGTCATACTCTATTTTTCCCCTGATAAACAAATGACATATTATCATTTGTTGAATAATTTACCTTTTCATTACTGCTTTGAAATGTTACCTTTACCTTAAACTATAGTATTTTATATAATGAAATATGTTCCCAAAATTTCTGTTTTCTTTTCTGGACCACTTTAGTCTTATATTAGTTTCACACTCTTTAATTATTCCTTTACAACATGTATTGATATCTGGTAGTGCAAGTCCAAAAATTCCTTGGCTTTTCTCACACTTATTTTTCCAAATAACTTTGGCACTGCTTTGTCTTATATCTGTCTAAAATATGCTTGGGGTTTACAATGGAATTGCAGTATATCTCTAAGTCTGTTTAAGCACTCCTCTTAAAATTTTATCATGACATATGCAAATTAATAAATGTGATACATCATATTAAGAGAATGAAAGATAAAAATCACATGATCATCTCAACAGATGCGGAAAAAGCATTTGACAAAATTCAACATCCAGTCGTATAAAAACTCTCAACAAATTGGGACAGAAGGAACATACCTCAACATAATAAAGGCCTTATATGACAAGCCCACAGCTAACATTATACTCGAGTGGAAGGTTGAAAGCTTTTGCTCTAACGTTAGGAACAAGACAAGGGTGCCATTCTCACCACTCCTATTTAACATATACTGGAAGTCCTAGCAATCAGGCAAGTAAAAGAAATAAAAAGCATCTGATTCAGAAAGGAAGAAGAAAGTTGTCTCTGTTTGCAGATGACATGATCTTATATACAGAAAATCCTAAAGCTTTCACCAAAACCTTTTAGAAATAATCATGAATTCAGTAAAGTTGCAGGATAAAACGTCAATGTACAAAAATCAGTTGCCTTCCTATACACTAATAACAAATTATCCAAAGAGAAATAAAGTAAATAATGCCATTTACAATAAGATTGAAGACAAAATATTTATGAATTAATTTAACCAAAAATGTAAAATACCTCTACTGTGAAAACTTTGGAACTTTGATGAAAAAGTTAAAGAAAACACAAATACATGGAAAGATATCCCATGTTCATGGATCAGAATAATTACTATTATTAAAATGTCCCTACAGCCCAAAGCCATCTGTAGATTCAATGCAATTCTTATCAAGACTCCAATGGCACTTTTTACAGAAAAAGAAAAAAACAATTCTAAAATCTGTATAGAATCACAAAAGACCCTTGCTAGCCAAAGCAATCCTAAGGAAAAAGAACAAAACTAGAGAGATCGTACTTCCTGACTTTAAACTATATTACTAAGTTACAGTAATCAAACAGTATGGTAATGGCATAAAAACAGACACATAAACCAACTTAACAGAACCAAGAGCCAAGGAATAAACCCATGCACATACAGTCAACTAATATTTGACAGAGGAGCTAATACTACTCAATGGAGAAAAGATAATCTCTTCAATAACTGGTGCTGGGAAAACTGGATATTCACATGCAAGACAATGAAACTGTACCTCTATCTTTCATCACTCACAAAAATTAACTTGAAATGGATTAAAGACTTAAATGTAAGACCTAAAACTTTATAACTCCTTGAGGGAAACATAAGACAAAAACTCCTTGACTTTGGTCTTGGCAATCATTTTATGGATGTGGCACCCAAAACACAGGCAACAAAAGAAAAAAATAAACAAATGAGATGAGACTTCGTCAGACTAAAAAGCTCTGCACAGCAAAAGTTACAATCAACAAAATGAAAAAGCAACTGACTAAATGGGAGAAAATATTTGCAAACCACATATCAAATAAGGGGCTAACATTCAAAATATGTTTTGGTACTCATACAAAGAAAATTTTGCCAGAGATGGTATTCAAATGGCCAACAAGTACATGAAAATGTGCAAACCTAATCAATCATCAGGGAAATGAAAATCACAGAGATATCACCTCAAACATGTTAGAATGGCTGTTATCAAAAAGAAGAGATAGCAAGTGCCAGTGAGGCTGAGGAGAAAAGGGAACACTTGTGCACTGTTGGTGGGAATGTAAATTGGTGCAGCCACTATGAAAAACAGAATGGTAATTCCTCAAAAAATTAAAAATCGAACTACCATATGATTCAGCAATTCTACTTTTGGCTATATATCTGAAGGAAATGAAATCATTACCTTGAAGAGATAGCTGCACCCCTATGTTCTTGCAGCATTATTTCCAAGACATGGAAACAACCTAAGTGTCCACTGACAGATGAATGAGTAAAAAAGATATGTATATAGATATGCACACACACGTGTGCACACACACACACACACTTATTCAGCTATAAAAAAAGAATGAAATTCTGCCATTTGTGACAACATGGATGAATCTTAAAGATATGCTAAGTAAAAGGAGTCAGAAGCAGCATTATTTCCAAGACATGGAAACAACCTAAGTGTCCACTGACAGATGAATGAGTAAAAAAGCTATGTATATAGATATGCACACACACGTGTGCACACACACGCACACTTATTCAGCTATAAAAAAAGAATGAAATTCTGCCATTTGTGACAACATGGATGAATCTTAAAGATATGCTAAGTAAAAGGAGTCAGAGAAAGATGACTACAGTATGATCTCACTTATATGTGGAACATGAAATACCAAACTCATAGAGAACAGAGTGGTGGTTGCCCAGGGTGAGTACGAACTTCCCTTTTGTCTGGGGCCTCCAGCTATTCCAAACTGACACACTAATATATATTTATCCTTTAACGATTTTTTAAAATTTTGATTTCTCCTTTCCTATGTTTATGGGGATTAGATCTTTTCCTTGTGATCTACCACAGGTGACAGATACAGTTCATATGCTGGGAAACGCTTGTCTCTCTTTGAAATTCAGGTTGTGAGTATGCCATGTGACCTTATCTCTGTGATGGGCTCGTAAAAACTTCTTTTATGAGTATTTCATGTGGCTGTGTATTTTATATGGCTTTTTTTTTCATAGTTGACGGGGAGTAACTTTCCTTTTGGGTTTTTACGTATTAAATGGAAGCAAAATTTTCAGTTCTTTGTGTACAAAGTTAAGAATTTATCTTCATCTGTTAGACTATGTTTCTGGTACTTCAATAAAATTTAGTCTGCTTATAAACAATGATGCATAGTGCAGATAGCTTCCATGAATTCTGCTATTTATGCCCTTAGCACTTTAAGGATGAGATTTTTATCTCCAAAGATGTTAGGCATCTCTGCTTATCCATTCTAAATCTGGCTCTATTGAATAATGGAAATGAGGGTCTGAATGGACAAAGAGAAAATGGAGGGAGAAACAAAGTATAGACAGTAGGGAAGAGATGGTGCCTTTGTCCCCATGGAAACCAGTCATTGTGCTGCATCAAATGTCTGCCAGGGTCCTTCATACCCTGGGGGTCTTCCATGCATCTCTAGCCCCATTTTCTGCCCGTTCCTGTCTACGACTGCCATATTGTAGCCAAACTAAACTGCTTATCATTTCTCAAATATACTCCAACTAATTTGCAAATGCTGATTTCCCTTTCTGTAATGCCTTTCCCACCTGTGCACTCCAATCCCCACCCAGCAAATCTCTACTCAGAATTCAAATGTCACCTCTTCTGTGCAGTGTTTCTTGATTCTCGTTTTCCTAAGAGGCTGTTTATGCTCTGCTGTGCCAGTTGCCTTATACTACATTCTGTGGATTATCTGCTCAAAGTTTTGCAAAGATGAAAGCATATAAAACCTTCAAGGGCAAGGCTAAGGATCAGCACAGATCCAGACATACTGCACTAACTACTTATTTGTTAGTGACCAAATAGTATTTCTTTTTTGAACAGATGAAAATATGATAAATAAGTTTGTAAGATGGTTATTCTCCGCTTATGAGGATCAAGACCTTGAAGCTGAAGTCCTCCCCTGGGAAGAAAATTCTGAAAGCCATCAGTTATTGTGAACAAAGATATAAAATCTCCCTCGGGGTCCCCAAGAGTTCTCAGCTAATCTAAACTTCAAAGAATGGAGTCTGGAGCTAAAAGGCAGCAGGAAAGGACAAACTAGTGGATACTTAGTGAATCCTTTAACACACAGATTTTAGTTTAAGGACGTGTGTGTGTGACTCCACACTTTGAGTGATACAGAATCCCCTGCCTGTTCCTGTGTTCTATAATGAGCTAGTCTTTGGTTTACCAGGATTTATTTGGGGTTCAGTGTCACTATGTCTACAGTAATGAACTATGTGCCCACTTCATAATACTTTGAAAGAAGCTCATTTCATTGATGGAACGTGTAGTATTCTCTAGTCATTCACCAAGTCCAAGCTCAAGACCCACCAATAAGATTTCTATTTTCCAAATCAGACACCCAACTTTCCTGCACCCCTATGTTCTTTCTACCACAGGTGACAGATACAGTTCATATGCTGGCTTGTCTCTTTCCCAGCATAAGATTTCTATTTGCCAAATAAGATTTCTATTTTCCAAAGATTTCTATTTTCCAAATCAGACACCCAACTTTCCTCTGTTATGAGGAAATGGAAATAGGATTTGTGTTGCCTTTTGCTTTGAACAATGGATCTGCAAGTGGTTAAGACTGAGAATTACCATGCCAAGAGGGAGCTCACAGCATTATAAAGCATGGCTGTGTTATCCATTTCCCCAGATCATGTTTGAGGCTTTATGATTTCCTGGGAGTAAATTTTCCTCCTGCTAAGAGTAAGAGCAAATATTCTGTCTTGAAGAAAACTGCTTAAATATTTAGTTTTCTTACTCTGGAAATAAAATGTATTTATTCCTACAGGGTAAAAATATCCAGCTTTAAGTTTCAGTTGTTCCACACACAGTGTTGGGTCCAATACCCTGGAGGAAAAAGGCACTCAGGAAATGTGCCTACTGATTACATTCTTTTCTATTTCCTTTCATTCTGATACATTCACTTTTGTGAAATTGTTGAGCCAAGTAGAGTAAGCAGCGTTGCTGCCTTAATCTTCTATTGCAGACTGAGAGATGATTTGCATATACAGAGTCATAGAAACAATCACTCTTAAATATTTCCCATAACAATTTCACTTATTTCATTATGGGCTTCCTGTAAAAAAAAAATGAAAACTAGAGAGACAGGGGAAATAGATGAAATCCTCAAAGATACGATGAGGAATGAGTTCGTTTCAAATTGCTCGGAAAAGGAAATATCAAAGTAACCAATTTGGTGTATTCAGTATACAGTGGTTTCCTGGAGAACTAGAATTTAAAAGGCATAATGATAAGCAGGATATCCCAAAGGAAGTGACCTGACCATTTGGGGCCCGTATTCTCTTTATTCCTACCTCCTCACACACAGCCCAATTAGGCAGCAAGGACAAAATGGAGATGAGTGATGCTTTTTCTCCAACAGAGATTGGGTCACTTTTTCATTCATTCTTTTTTCCCCCTACAGGAGATCGGGAGTTAGAAAGCAAAATCCTTTTAGACGGGAGAGAGTGGTGTGTGTGTGTGCGTGTATCCACTAATGACTAATGAAGCCGTATTTGTTACATTTGGTCCCCTTACTTCAGGTTGGCTAGAATTCAAAACCATTTAAATACTTAAACAGCCCACGTACCTCCAGGTTCGTATATAGTGACGGGGTGCTCAGACTCCTTCTAAAGTATATACATTTAATCCAAAGACCCAAGATTTCAGTGAGGCCCAGAGAAGCTCTGCTTGACGCTGGGGCCTAGTCCACAGTGGCTTCCTGGCAAGTTCACCTTGTGACAGAAGTGCTTATTCATTGCTTTTCTCCACAGTGCTCAGTTATTTTAACTGCTCATTCTACTTGTACACTTTCAGCTTTCTGCCGCTGTCCAAATTCCTACAGTCCCTGCATCACCGCCACCAACCCCAAAGCATATCTACCAAGAGTTTTTCTCTTGTTCTGTTCTAATCAACTACTCACTTATTCCTCTGCATGGAAACAATGTTATTTAAAAAATACACTCCAAGAAGCCCCCAGAACCCACAGAGCCCTGCCCAGAAGCTGCAGTGCTGTCATTTTTCACCACGCCAGCTCAAAATCTACCAAGTTCTGGGATTTTATTTCACTTTCCAAAGGAGGTAAATTCCTATACCCTTGCTGAGGAGAGCATTTCCTCTTTCTTCCTTCAGTCCGTACCTTTTTTTAAGAGCTCTTGCCCAAAATAAATGGATGCATAACTCCTGAGGAAGTAACAGTTTAAACCAACGCCAGGTGTAATAGAGCACAAAGGGAAAAGTCTTTGGAACCAGGCTGATTTGGGCAACACAGATGCTTCTCTAACAATTAAGCCCCTTGAGAAAGTTCCTATTCTGTCAATATTTTATTTTTCTCATCTACAAAATGGGGTTAATAAACATGCTTATAAATTAATTATGGCAGATAAATATGAAAATACATGTGAACACTTAATATGGTACCTGACACATAGTGGTAAGCTTAGTAAGTGTTTCATTCCCTTATTTTCTTGTCCCTTTTCCCTACCACCTTCAGACCATTTAAGTTGAGCTCAAAATAAAAATATGTACAAGTCATTTTAACACAACTGACAGAGGGAAGCCCAGTGCCGGTCATAAACTATGGAACCACACTTGTGTTGACATTAATCAATCAGCTTCTTCCAAATATACTCTGGTTATAATTACCATGATTCGTGCCCTGAATTAGATCAATTGCTCTAATTCTATCAAATAAAAAATGTACTAATATTTTATACATATATGTGTATATATGTATATATATGTGTGTGTGTATGTATATATATATATATATATATATATATATTATATATGAACACTTAATCCAAAGAGACATATTTAAAGCACTTCTGAACAACACATGTGTTCTCTCCAAGAAAACTAGAGACTGGTTAAATTTTGCTTCCTTTCTTAGATGCTTATGAGACCTGACAGAAAAACTTTGCAGTAACCAAAGTTTAATTCTCCCCTGATATTTTCATTTTCTCTACTATTTATTGAGAGAAATATGGCTTAAGTTAGAAAAGTGCTTGGCAATCAACAAGCAAGTGGGTTCAGGATGTTATCAAATGTCAAAAAAATGAACTTTCCAATGTGATTACAAATTACCCCTCTTTGGCCCTATTATATCCCATAATTGAACTGTCACCCACTTGTTTTATTCATTATGATAACAGATGCAGTGGATAAATGTATGCAAAGCGTAGAAAGTGAGGTTAGGGCTTGTTAGGAAGACAGTCTGATACGCTATGCATCTTAGCATTTGGAAGACATCCTTCAAAATCTGAGAGCTGTTTAACCAGACATCTGGACTTTGACCAGAATGATAACTTATTTACCATCTCTGCAGTAAATAAAGTGTATCTTTACCTCCAGGTACCTGTTGGATTAGTAAAGTATATTTAAAAACACATTCAACAAGGACATACTGTATAGCACAGGGAACTCTACTCGGTACACTGTAATAACCAATATGGGAAAAGAGTCTGAAAAAGAACAGACATATGTATATGTATAACTGAATCACTTGGCTGTACACCTGAAACACAACATCATAAATCAAATATAATTAAAGATGATACAAATAGATGGAGAGATATACCATGTTCTTGGATTGGAAGAATCAACATTGTGCAAATGACTCTACACACACACAATCTACAGATTCACTGCAATCTCTATCAAACTACCACTGGCATTTTTCACAGAACTAGAACAAAAAATTTCACAATCTGTATGGAAACACAAAAGACCCCGAAAAGCCAAAGCAATCTTGAGAAAGAAAAAAGGAGCTGGAGGAATCAGGCTCCCTGACTTCAGAGTATACTACAAAGCTACAGTAATCAAGACAGTATGGTAGTGGCACAAAAACAGAAATATAGATCAATGGAAGAGGATAGAAAACCCAGAGATAAACCCACACACATATGGTCACTTTATCTTTGATAAAGGAGGCAAGAATATACATTGGAAAAGACAGCCTCTTCAATAAGTGGTGCTGGGAAAACTTGACAGCTACATGTAAAAGAATGAAATTAGAACACTTCCTAACACCATACACAAAAATAAGCTCAAAATGGCTTAAAGACCTAAATGTAAGGCCAGACACTATAAAACTCTTAGAGGAAAACGTAGGCAGAACCCTTTATGACATAAATCACAGCAAGATCCTTTTTGACCCACCTCCTAGAGAAATGGACATAGAAACAAAAGTAAACAAATGGGACCTAAGGAAACTTAAAAGCTTTTCTCAGAAAAGGACACCATAAACAAGTTGTAAAGACAGCCTTCAGGATGGGAGAAAATATTTGCAAATGAAGCAACTGACAAAGGATTAATCTCCAAAATTTACAAGCAGCTCATGCAGCTCAGTATCAAAACAAAAAAACAAAAAAAACCCACCAAACAACCCAATCCAAAAATGGGCAGAAGACCTAAATATACATTTCTCCAAAGAAGATATACAGATTGCCAACAAACACATGAAAGGATGTGCAACATTACTAATCATTAGAGAAATGCAAATCAAAACTACAATGAGGTATCACCTCACACCAGTCAGAATGGCCATCATCAAAACATCTACAAACAATAAATGCTGGAGAGGGTGTGGAGAAAAGGTAATCCTCTTGCACTGTTGGTGGGAATGTAAATTGATACAGCCACGATGGAGAACAGTATGGAGGTTCTTAACAAACTAAAAATAGAATTACCGTATGATCCAGCAATCCCACTCCTGGGCATATACCCTGAGAAAACCATAATTCAAAAAGAGGTATGTACCACCATGTTCACTGCAGCACTATTTACAATAACCAGGACATTGAAGAAGCCTAGGTGTCCATCAACAGATGAATGGATAAAGAAGATGTGGCACCTACATACAATGGAATATTACTCAGCCATTAGAAGAAACGAAATAGAGTTATTTGTAGTGAGGTGGACGAACCTAGAGCCTGTCATATAGAGCGAAGTAAGTCAGAAAGAGAAAAACAAATACTGCATGCTAACACATATATATGGAATATAAAAGAAAAAAGATTAAATGGTTCTGATATGCCAGGAATAAAGACGTAGATGTAGAGAATGGACTTGAGGACACAGGGAGGGGGAAATGTAAGCTGGGACGAAGTGAGAGAGTAGCGTTGACATATATACACTACCAAATGTAAAATAGATAGCTAGTGGGAAGTAGCTGCATAGCACAGGGCGATCAGCTCGGTGCTTTGTGACCACCTAGACGGGTGGGATAGGGAGGGTGGGAGACGCAAGAGGGAAGAGATATGGGGCCATATGTATATGTATAACTGATTCACTTTGTTGTTAAGCCGAAACTAACACACCATTGTAAAGCAATTATACGCCAATAAAGATGTTTAAAAAAAAATTAGATCAAGACAGCATTAACGAGAAGAAAAAATTGTATTACACACTTGACCTTGACGTTTTTGTGTGTGTTTCTATATCTATATGTAAAGATGTATTGATTAATTTCCAGTGGCTCTTCCTTTTCTGCCACCTTTAGGTTTCTATTCTGTTTTGTTTTGCTAGGTTACATTGCTACTTTTTTTCATATAGGGTACTTGGATGAAAGCTTCCCTTGCAGTTTCTCAAACATTTTTTCTTTAACCGTGAAACGAAATAAAGAATCTTGGCTGGTCTTTGTCTAGTACTCTTGAGTTGCATCATTTTTCTCACAGCGGTTGGTAGCTGCTCTTTCACCGGCTTCTGGCTTCCACTGATGTAGATGAGAATTCTTTTTTTTTTTTTTCAACACTTAATCTTTTAACATTTTCTGTCTTATTTCCCACCCCTTAGAGTTCAGAAATTTTACAGAATGTCTCTAGGTGTCATCTCTTATCTCATTAATCTGACCTGGCGCTCATAAAGCCCAGTTTATCTGTGGCATCAAGTTTTTAGTTCAGGGAAAAAATGTCCTATTATTTGTCTTTTTATTGACTCCACACCACCTGTCTTTTTTTCTCTTCCTGGTAGTTCTCTTAATCTTACATTAAGTTGCCTATTGTATCCTCCAAGATTCTTTTTTCTGTTCTCTCATGGTTTTGCTTTGATTTCTCTGTTATTTTTTCCTCCGTGCTTTGAAATATGTTTTGTGTTTGATCTTCTAGGACACACATTTCAGTAGTAAATATTATCTCTTTCAACTCATTCTTGAATTGTTTAGTTCATCAGTCACATTGTTCACCCACAAATATCTCTTTTCTAGGCATTTGCTATACGTGGATCTCCTTACAAACTCTTATTCTTTTGAACCAAGTGGTCATCTGTATCCCTCAGTAGCTTTCCCTCTCTGGATATGCATCCTGATTGTGCCAGCCATTTTTCTTTGAATGTTGGTCTCTTTTAGACAGGTTGCTATTTTTTTGTTGTTCAAAAAAATGTTTCAGGCCACAAGTGAGAGCATCCCCACAGGCAGAAGAAGTCAACACCATCTCCACCCTACAGACGGACAGCACAGAAACAAATAGGCTGTCATGCCCTCCAAAGGCCCATGCGGGAAGTCACCAGAAATGGAGATTTCCTTGTATTTCCCAGCCTTGGGAATAACCTGCTCAGCAATCCACTTCTCTACCTCCCTAGAAGCCTTTTTAGGGCCAGAGAGATCAGTTTTCTGCCAAGGATACAAAGTTTCTCCCTAGTCATCATTATTAGGACCACAGAGGTACCCAGACCTTTCTTGGCTATCAGTGTGTTTGGGCCCAGAAGTCATTTGCTCACTAGTTACTCTCTCATCCTTTACCTTGCTCTATTTTTATTAGGTCACCTACTTAGATGTCTATTGTCTGACTGTCTCATCAGAATAAGAGCTCCATGAGGGCCAAGGCTCTGCGTGGTTCCTGGTTCTCTGTCCAGTGCTTGGCACATATACTGTGTGCTCCACAATTATTTCTGAAATGTTAGTAAATTAAGGAATGAGGCTAATTTGGGAAGAAAAGACCAGAGCAGCTGTAAGAGTGTGAGAGAAATGGATAGAAGTGGAACAAACGATGAAAAGACGTTGCCATGGAGAACATATTGAAGAAATGTCACAGAAGTACATGAAAAATGTTGAGATCTCCTAAGGTTGTTGTCTTTTTCTTTCTACAACATTCCTCTCTGGACCTTGGCTTCAATAAGACTACCAATATGATCCGACTGTCTTTATATGATTTTTATATGATTTCAAGTGTAAAAGGAAAGCATTACTGTATTTATGTGTAATCAATCTATGCTAATGAAACACTTTCATATGGTGGTGACACTGACAAATCACAGATTTGGCCTGAAACTTCAAATTGTTTGGTAGTAGAAACAGGCTTAGTAAATAATCAAATTCACAAGATACATAGATGCACTTACATCAACTATAGTGTTTGTGGGGGAGGAACATGCTTCTAAAGATTTGGTATTATAGGGATTTCCCTGGTGGCACAGTGGTTAAGAATCCGCCTGCCTATGCAGGGGACACGGGTTCAATCCCTGGTCCAGGAAGAGCCCACACACCACGGAGCAACTAAGCCCGTGCACCACAACTACTGAGCCTGTGCTCTAGAGCCTGCGAGCCACAACTACTGAAGCCCATGTGCCACAGCTACTGAAGCCCATGAGCCACAACTACTGAGCCTGCGTGCCACAGCTACTGAAGCCCACGTGCCTAGAGCCCATGCTCTGCAAAAAGAAGCCACCGCCATAAGAAGCCCACGTACTGCAATAGCTAGTAGCCCCTGTTCACTGCAACTAGAGAAAGCCTGCACGCAGCAATGAAGACCCAGTGCAGCCAAATTTAAATAAATAAAATTTTTTTTAAGTTGGGTATTATATGGGTATAAACAAAAGAAAGAAAGGAATGGGAACTCCAGAAGAAAAAATTTTGAAGAGGTACAGGAAAGGATATTGTTTCTCTTTCTCTGGAGCACAATGCATAATTTACCCTACTAAGTGGGGGCAGATCAGGAAAAAATCAGGAAAGATTTATCTTGCCTTGCTTTTTAAAGCACACTAGAAAATATTCAAATTTTTAAAATCTGTCTTAGGTGAGATGCATTTGAAAGGCTTAAAACAGATAAAAGAATATTAGGAAACAGTTTTCTAAATAATTTGCATAAAACCTACAATTGTGTGAATTCACTTAATTTTTACTTAATATCTGCCTGGAGAAAAATAGTAGAAAGAAAGAAAGGTGACACAAAGATCAAACTATTCAGTAGGTAAATACATCATGTTAGAAACACCTAGGAAAACTCCAAGTAAATGCACTGATCAGCTAAGCCAGGTATTCTAAACACAAAGTTGGCAGACTTTTTATATATCTTCAAATTATATATTTGTACATGTGTACATATATGTATATATACACATACACACACATAACAGAGACTACGTAGGTATCCTTTCTTAAACGAAAGATTTTGAGCCAGATGTCTCCCTATAAAAAAATGTAAAATCTGAACATACTTAGAAAGTTCACGCATATTATTTATAGAGTGATATTAAAGCAAAGGAATAAAAAGAGGTCTAAGCGTGAGGAGACGTATTCTAGCCCTGATTTGTGTACAGTTTTATTTCGTAACATTTGGGCGTCTTAGATTTCCTTTTATAGAATTAGGATGATAACTATATGACCTTATTGTTCTCCAATTATAGAATTTTAATGACTAGAATGAATTTCGTCTTAAAAAATCGCTGATCACATTTAATCGTAATTGCAGAATTCATGTGTGTATGTGTGAGCATATACATATATGTATATTTGTTAGTGTTGACCAAAGTGAAGTCTTCAGTTCAAAGTGTTAAATTGCACTCAAGGCAGTTACATGTTTATGAAGTCATCTATTGTTTTAAGCACCTGAGGGATCTTGTGAGAACCTACTGTTTTGACAGCAAGGAAATGGGGAATACTCAGGTGTTTGACATCTTCGTCACACTGCTACAAGTTCTGTAGGATCATCTAGCTTATTATCTGAAGTAGGCAAGCAATGAACTACATTGGTGAACCTCAGCACATAAAACGGGCTGCATTTATTGTATCAATATATTACGTACATCAGTGATGCTCAAAAAAACACGGTTCTCTTTCCCAAGAGTTTATATGCTTAGGTATATTACCCAAGCAAATAGCTATATTGCTTTGAAAGTAAGTCTGAGTCATTCTCAGTTTTATCAATTTAAACTTTTTCATAGACTTGGATAGTTGTTAGAGCACTGTCATTCGTAGATTTACAAGCCATCAGTAATTTGTTCTTAAAGATGCAGGTTTTCTCCCTAAATATCTCCTTTATTCTTCTAGAGTAAATTAACAATGAATGCATTGTGTGTTTCCATTCTTGTATAAAACAGAACTTGATGATTATATTGTAATGAGGGCCGTGGTTTCAATGTGTGAGCAAAGTAATTGCTCAGAAACCCTTTTGCAGTTGTATTCAACTCAGATTAAATATCTGAATACTACACCAGAAAAATAAGAGGACAATTTTCAACCATTCTTAGTCACTGAATAAATAGAAAGGAAAATGAAATTGTGCTTATCAACCTTATAATTATGTCTCTACTGCTGAGGTATCCCAAAAGGTGTAATTAAAAGATAACTATACAGAAAATAATGGCTTAATTTAATTTCGAAATAGAAATACAATGATTCTGAGTATTCAGAAAGTGGATTTGTTTCTCCGTTCTCCCTCACAGCCATCTGCCCAGTGGATAAAGTCTTCTTTGAACTAAATTAGCATTAATGAGAGATGCCCTTCAGATGGAATTACAGAGTTTCTGACAGAGCGCCTGACAGAGCCCAGGATTTAGAGAACATCAAACTTTATGTCAGAAATATAAGAGGACCCTTACTTTTCTTTACTCTTTTTTCTTTTGAATATATGTTCTCTACCTTCAGAAGTATAAGGATGAGATCATAATAGTAAAATATACTTAGTTATTCTTGGTCTATTAGTTCTCTGTTTCTGCTCTAACAAATGACCACAATTTAGTGACTGAAAACGACACACATTATGTTATAGTTCTTTACATTAGACGTTTGAAATGGATCTTACTGGGTTAAAGTCCAAGGGTTGACAGGGCTGCATTCCTCCTAGAATTTCTAAGAGAGAATCTTTTTCCTTCTCCTTTCCAGCTTCCAGGGACTCCCTGCATTCCTTGGCTAACATGCCCTTCCTGTACCTTCAAAGTCAGCAACAATAGGCTGGGTGCTTTCCATGTGGTTGTATTTCTCAACTTGCTGTTTGCTTTTCAATCTATTTATGATGTTTTCAAGGCACAGATATTTTTATATCTGCCTAGTCACATATACTGACCTTAAAAATGTATTCATTGTTCATGTCTACAAATTCGTTTATAATTATGTGCTAGCTAAACATTTTCCACTATTTTTTTCAAATTTTTATGGCTTTTTTAAAGTTTTAACTAAAATACACATTTTTGTACATGTGTATTTATAATTGCAATTATTTAAATAATTTTTTTCAATTTATTTTCTTGATTTATTTATTGAACAATTCAGCCCACCCACAGTAATTTGTAAGTCTTGACTTATCATCTGTATGGCAAGGTATAAACACTAAGTAATCTTTTGTAGTCATGAAGTTTGTAGTTACTTGGGAAAATTGATTATAAACAGTTAAATGTTTTAAGAAATTTATCACATATTTTCAATTTTGGTTAATAGTCAAAAAGAAACAGGAAAGAATAAGATTAGTTCCCATATTTTAATGCTATTTTAGCTTATTCTAATTTTTTTGAAAAGTAAGCACTTTTCAAATTCATTTCAGCAGAACGGTGTACTATGAAAAAACAGACGTTTTTACTCAAGTAACTTTGAAATTGTTGATTTAGTTCATCAGGATTATTTACTGTAACTGCTATCAGGGTCTTTAACATGCTCATATTCTGTGAATCTTTAAGAAAATGAAATATGAGGTGGTATTTTCTGAACTTGGCTATGGAATCCTTTCTCAAAAGTAGCCTTGTTCATGAATGAATCACACTTTGTGAATAATGCTATATAACAGTCGTTATTCTTTCGACCAGTGATAAAGGTTAAACAGTTTTCAAATTACTTGTATTTTATTTCGTATAATATGAAGCACATATTTCCTAGATATACCATATACTGAAAAACTGAAAGAAATTTAGGGCCAACTTCAAAGCTGTTTATATAAGAATAGTGTTAGACATCTAATTTGCTGGATTTCTGACTTCCTTTCAGGTCTGTCACCTTGTTAAGTAAACTGTATTGTTTTCACATGTTCAGCTGTAATTATTGTGTCTTTCACAGCACCTAATACAGTTCCTCATGTGTGATTTGTACACAATAAATATATAATGCGTCTTTCTTTTTTGCCAGACACATAGTAGGGATCTAAAAATAACTCATCCCATTAACTAATGAGATTACACTACTACTCCATCTTCATCTGTTCATTTCTCGAATTTTTGTTCACATTATTTCAAACAGGATACTAGGCTAACATTGTGGGGATTCATTCTATGTGTAGTCTCCTCTTTACAATCCTAGTAGGAGAGAGCAGAGTTGAATAGAACATACTAACACTGGGTGGAACACGTCATGTTTGGCTGCCGTTTTCCTTCAGTTTCCAGGTTTAGTACCTCAGCCGACTGTGGAGTCATTCACAACCAAATATTTTTCGGCTTCAACAGGATTTGTCCCTTATCCAATAGATGCTGGCCACTGGTGCCCCCTGCAGGTCATGTGGTTCTTTGAGGGCATCCCTGCCTTTTCACGGGACTCTGTGGCACTCTCTTGGTACACATTTGTTACAAAGTACCTTAGCTTCTTCCACGGGGTATCCATGCCCCCCATCCATGCTGATTCCTAGATTTCTGCCAGGTGATACTACGGATGCACTGTGGCTCTCAAGATATCAAAGTTCTAAAGCGTGAAGTGGAAAAGACCCCTTTCCTCTTTGCATTTTAATGCGCTGTAATTAGGATACCAAAGTGTATTGTTTATTTCCCAACCTCCCATGGAGTTTTAGTAAAACATCTTCCTGTTTTAACTTACAACCTCCTTTTTCTTTCTGCCCCTTTTTCTTAAACATGCAAGACACAGACATATCCAACAACAAATTCAAGTGAAAGACATCAAGCAATTCTCACCACGTCCCTGAAAAATAACGCTTCATTATGTCTAATGCTCTTTCCTCTTTGCAGAGATGTTCTCCTTGCAAGTTACATACTCTGAGATTTAAGGAATTGTTGGGCTGAATGGACTCAGCAATTCCCCAGACATATCACACATAGTCAATGGCACACTGAGACAAAACTTAGCCTGCAACTGTCAATTCCTTCTCTTCACACAAAAATAATAATAATATGAACAGTATCAGAAGACGCAGGCAGGTCAAGTCTCAAGTGTGTTTAGAGGAGGGAGAGGTTACATTTATTTGGGGGACTCACTCAAGACGTCCTGGAAATGTTCACATTTTGGCTAACCTAGAGGTATGATTAAGATAATTCAGGGACAGAATGCTTTTTAGAGTCAACTCAAATACTGTGGTATCTATCACAGAGACAAGAAATAACGGCGCATGTATGGGAAAAAGCAATTAATGCTATTTGCCTGGAGAATTGAGATATGTCAGAAACAATGATAGTAATTTGGAAAAGGTAAGTAGTGGCCACGATGCAAAGGAAATTTAGTAAAAGGGACTTAACTTTTCTCCAAAGGGAATGTCTCATCTTGTCAGTCTTCCTTAAAAACAGAGAAAGTCACATCAGTGTGTTACTCTTTGCCATAATTTTAGTGCTGTGTTGATGAGAAAAACAGATAAAACTAAATGTTTAGAGACTAAACTTTGCTAACTCTTGATGACTTCCAAACTGGGCCAAACCTTTTATTTTGTTTGTAGTAACTCTAAAATACAGACATATATCTATACCTTGCATTTCAGTAAGAAGCAAAGTGTTAATAATTTAGATGTGATCTTTCATGTTGATTACTTTTTCTCATTGAAATGTTAAGTGCTTCTTACAGGGTGACTGCAAAAACTGAAGGCAAAGATACAAATCACATCTCTTAGCATGTGTTCTACAGAGAGTAAGTTACCTAATCCTGTCAGCAACCATTATTATTTCCATTATTCAGATAAGAAAACTGAGGAGCAACAAGGTTATATAATATGCCCAAGGTTACTTAGCCAGTAGATGGTGGAAGGTTATGAGTCCAGGAAATATGATTTCAGAGCCCAGTCTGTTCATCATGACAGCACGCTGCTTCTCAAGGAACACCAGAGCCCCTGATACATAATAGAAATTCACTGAAGACTCCCAATTTCCTTTTCTTTAATTTCCCTCTCTATTTTTTTTATTTTTTTGCTTTGCTTTCTTTCTTTCCCCTATTTTAAGTATTAATTTTAATGTCATTTTGGCATAGTGTGGAGTAGAGAAAAATAGACTTTAAAATGTACTGGAGAAAACCTCTTTTCCATTTTTCTTCTTTTTAATGAAAAACTTTGTCCTCTTTTTATGTCTCGTAAAGAACTTTAATATAAAAGTACAACCATCTATACCAAACACTAACCAACATATGCATTTTACAGAAAGAATCAATAGTGACAACTATTAGGTGTACAAGTGAAGTTACCCAATCATTCCTTTTCTACTCAGGCTTCCCAAGGGTACTAAGAACACAGAGGACAGCAACACCGCTGGGGCAAAAAGCAGCCCCTATGTGACTAGCTGGGCTAGTGAAGCAGAGTCTTGGTAAAACACTGGGAACATGCAATTTACTGGAAGAGAACAGAATATCCTTCCATAAGCCTACTTCCTTCTACCTGGCTGCGCAATCCGAAGGGATAACCAGTCTGCGTTAGCTGTGGGTACAAGGAAAAGAGGGCAGGAAGGGAGAATTAGTTGGCTTTCTGATTTCACCTGGAGGTGACAGGAAGCTAGAATGAGAGGTACACACACAAGTGTGCATTTCAGGCTGCAGCGATTCTACCCATTAATACAGATAATACAGACTAATCAATGCCTTAGTACATGATCAAGGAATGGAAAAAGTGATAGAAGGAAGGAACAGAGCATCTCACCCTACTAAAAGACCAACATTTTAAGACCACTTAAAAAAATTAAAGCTCAATTGGCAGGAAGGTAATATACTAGCATGGATCATGTTTTAACTCTATGAGAAGACCTTGCAAATAAATTAACTATTTAGGTATCTGAAAGAAAAATTTCCCAATTATGAGACAATATTCATTATATAAATCATTATATAAACCATCACAGCAGATGGTATTAATGGATGAACTTATTTTGAATTGCTTAAAAAGTAAAGATAACATTGGGCTTGATGATAAAGACTTTTTTTTTGTATCCGTTGATATTATATACCTTAAAATTTTTACACGCAATATATTAAAGATATAAGTATTCACATATACACACACCCGAAGGATTAACCCAGAAAGACTACATAAGAAAAAAAATTGTTTCTCAAGAATAAATACTATACTTAGCTCCAATATAAATGTAAAAGTAAGTAACTCAAAAGGCTCAGTCTTCATTAGTAGGTTCAGAGAAACAGCCCCAGGACAATACGATTCATGTATCTTCAACCATACTGACATTTTTCACATCCCTAATTTACTTGGTAGTTCTGAGTTGAGACTTGGAAATGAGCAAGGGATTTTGGTGGGCATTGTCTATGAAACCCCCCAGAGATTGCCTCATCTTATATGAGGGTGTATATTTAATTGATTTTCTATTTGTAGGCTGGTTTATAATTAGTGGGCTAGAAATTAACTTGTACAGAACTATTAGTATTGTAAAAGGTATTTGTCCATAGTAATACAGTAAATTTCGTTCAGTGGAGATAAAAGTAATTTCTGCTATGCAGTCAGGATAACCACAAACATCTCATTTTACTGCCCTAAGAAATACTAGTCAGTTTAGTATTGTATGTTTGTTTCATGCACACATGTGTGCACACACATGTATATGTTCCTCAAATTCGATTTAAGTCAGTCTACAGCTTACTAGTTTGCTCATTAATTCATGAGTTGAATAAAATTACAGACATAAAAAATTGCTGGCTTATGTTAATTTGCATTTACATGAGATTCATTGTTTTAACTTTTTGAAAATTATAAATTACCATACGTACATATACCAATAAATATGTTGATTTGAATGGATGTATATTAATAATCAGTGTTACTGGGAAGTTGTTCAGAGTAGTCATAATAGTTATTGAGTTTCCTTATGACCAATTCAATGGGAACATTTTTCTCATCTCTACAAAAAAATGTGATAACTTTTTGCCAGTTACATTAGCGTGCAAGACCACTTTCTACAGCCATGCAGGCTGTGTACTACATAAAACCAAGGGCTTGCTCTTTACATGGACACCCTCAGAAGCTGTATAATATGGAAATTCTGGTAAAGTAGAAAACAACGTTATTAAATACAACTTTTTTTCAATTAAAGATTTGATTTATTCTAGTAACTGAAAATATTCTACAATGGAAACCGTTACTAGATGCTGTTTGTACTGTGATATGGACCGTGCACATACAGCCACACTGTTTACTGAAGCCTTGAAGTTCCATTAATAGTTTAAAAACTATATACCTAATGGGGGGGAGGGAAGACAATTTAATGTTTCATCCACACCCAGAGGTGCATCAAATTAAATAACAGCTCTAACTGGCAAACTGTTATTTCCTGGGGGTATCCAGGAAGAAACAGTTGGTGACGGGTAATTCAGAAATGCTGCCCCAGATGGCGGATGGTTCTTTAAAAAGTTTCAGGTCACAACCCTTGCAGAAAACACCGACTCCCAGCACACTGATTCTCAGTCCAGGAAACACAGGACTTCCAGTTGCCATGTGGGTAGGGAGCCCCTACTATTATGTTTCTGTGCAATAACTAAGATGGTCCTTTGGACCAGACAGGGAGCAGGTGAGGGCTGTACCTCAGTCATAGTGGATGGCAGTGCAAAAGATGACCCAAATGACCATGAAGGGGGCAAGAAATGCCATAAACAATTCCTTTGGGGGCTTTCACATGCCACTCTCTCTTTTATCTACAGGCATTGTTTTAAATGCTCTACATTTATTAATTCATTTAATTTTTGTTTGATTTAGAAGAAAGCAATGATAAAGACAGCTTAGAAGTATAGGGGGAAAGTAGGCTGATAGGAATTACATGATAAACCTAAGGAGTACAAGAAATCTGGAGTGGTGGTGGACGTGCTTTCTGAAGACAAGCATTTGGACAAATACAAGTATTGGTCTTGCTTTCAAAGACCCGATAGGCAAGAATTTTTTTTAAAAGAATTACAGAACAATGAATGGGAACTGTAGCCAAAGAAGGAAGATTTGCTTCTTTAACACGTTTTAAACGTGATTAAAGCTTCACAAGAACACTGAGGCACAGAATGGGAGAAAATATTTGCAAATGAAGCGACTGACAAAGGATTAATCTCCAAAATCTACAAGCAGCTCATGCAGCTCAATATCAAAAAAACAAACAACCCAATCCAAAAATGGGCAGAAGACCTAAATAGACATTTCTCCAAAGAAGATATACAGACTGCCAACAAACACATGAAAGAATGCTCAACATCATTAATCATTAGAGAAATGCAAATCAAAACTACAATGAGATATCACCTTACACCAGTCAGAATGGCCATCATCAAAAAATCTACAAACAATAAATGCTAGAGAGGGTGTGGAGAAAAGGGAACACTCTTGCACTGTTGATGGGAATGTAAATTGATACAACCACTATGGAGAACAGTATGGAGGTTCCTTAAAAAACTAAAAATAGAACTACCATATGACCCAGCAATCCCACTACTGGGCATATACCCTGAGAAAACCATAATTCAAAAAGTGTCATGTACCACAATGATCATTGCAGCTCTATTTACAATAGCCAGGACATGGAAGCAACCTAAGTGTCCATCGACAGATGAATGGATAAAGAAGATGTGGCACATATATACACTGGAATATTACTCAGCTATAAAAAGAAACGAAATTGAGTTATTTGTAGTGAGGTGGATGGACCTAGAGTCTGTCATACAGAGTGAAGTAAGTCAGAAAGAGAAAAACAAATACCGTATGCTAACACATATACATGGAATACAAAAATAAATAAATAAATAAGGTCATGAAGAACCTAGGGGCAGGACGGGAATAAAGACACAGACCTACTAGAGAATGGACTTGAGGACATGGGGAGAGGGAAGGGTAAACTGGGACAAAGTGAGAGAGTGGTGTGGACATATATACACTACCAAATGTAAAATAGATAGCTAGTGGGAAGCAGCACATAACACAGGGAGATCAGCTCCGTGCTTTTTGACCACCTAGAGGGGTGGGATAGGGAGGGTGGGAGGGAGAGAGATGCAATAGGGAGGAGATATGGGAACATATGTATATGTATAACTGATTCACTTTGTTATAAAGCAGAAATTAACACCATTGTAAAGCAATTATTCTCCAATAAAGATGTTAAAAAAAAAGAACACTGAGGCAATCTAGAATAATTTTGGCAGGTAACTGTACTATTCATGTCAACATTAATCCATGCTGAATGAACATCAAGGTCAACTATGTAGAACATTTTAAATTCATTTCAGCATCCTTGAAAGAGTGGCAAAATAGGCCCTTTTTGCACATATTATCATGGGATGTAGGTTAAAGTACTATATTTAACAACACTTGAGGCTTTAGAAATAAAATTATTTGAAAATTATTAAACCAATAATAGAATTTTAAGATTTGAAGAAACTTAAAAATCGTCTTATAAATTCACACTTATCATGTTGGGATATCGGCAAGAAGATATTCTTTAAGCATGCCCAGACTCTGCTCAGATATTTCTAGCACCAAAAACAACACTATCACTACATCCTTAAGCTTTGTAGGATATCTCTAGAAATATCTAAATTCTAATCAGTTCTTCCTTTGATTTAGCAAAATCTATCCCCAGGTACCTTCCAGCAATTGGAGGGAGAAGGCTGAATATAAGTCTAATTTGAGTGGCAGAAAGAGATAACAGAGGTGGAAGAAAAAAATTTTAAACCTCCAGAACTGGTAATCGAAGTGAATACCCAGATTCAGGAATGCAAGCAAATCTGTTAGCATAAGTAAATCAAAATTATACCTAGGCGCACTGTCGTGAAATTACAAGAACATCAAAGACAAGGATCTTAAAGTAACCAGAATGAAAATAATTTACTTTAAAATAGAGAATTAGACTGAAAGCTGATTTACTAATACAAAAGGAAAGACAGAAAACCCCGCAGCACTATTTTCCAAGGGCTGAAGTAGTATCTGTCAATACAGTATTGTGGCACAGTGAACATACTTAAAGCACGAAGGTGGAACAAAGATGTTGGCAGATGAAAAAAACAATTTTTTACCAATATATAACCATACTTACTGGACTTTAGTCAGAAAGGAGAAGCATCATTATTACCATACCAGTTATGGCAGCTGGAACTGCAACATCCTGGTCTCCGGCAGCTGGGGTCATAGACAGTCAGCATGCAGGGCTGCCCTCGGGATGACACTATGTCTTGAGGCTTTGCTATGCCAGGTTGATCCCAGCAAATGACTGAAACCAGCGGGTGTATCACTACAGTCCATTCCTTTGCCTTGTCCTGTGCAGGAAGCCCTCTGGATCAGCCTTGCGGAAGTTTCTTAGAGCTGCACAGCAGTTTGAAACTCTTGCAACCAAATCCTTCTTCCTTCCTCTTCTTTATAACCCTTCCTATTGTATTAATTGTGCTTTAACAGTATCTTTGTGAAAAACTCATGGTCCATACTTGGTGTGTACTAGCTGAACTACTGATAGTCTCCATGGGGATTTCTAAAGGGATGAATATCCAGGGATAGGTCTCTTTTTTGTCCTATTTCTTAATGGGTTCAGAACTGAATACAGGATAGTATTAGTGCAGCCACCTTAAATCTGTAACATCCAGTGCAATGCTGTGCATAGTAAAGAATCAAAATTGAGTTAATATAAGTTCAAATTTGCCATTCCCTTGAAGCTTGATATTTGTATAACATTCATTGAACAGTTTTACTTCCAATACTAGAGGTTTAATCTACATTAACAGGTATTTATGTTTTTCAGGCAGAAGACTATTCCATTATTTCTCTTTTCACCGATCATTCACAGAAAAGGAGAAGATTTTGCCAGTTGCCGCTTTTTGAAATTCTCATTTAGCTAAGCACGTTGGGAAAAGGCTACATTCATTTCCGGAAAGTGCTTTGACTTTTACAGTAAAATAAAATCTGCAATAAAATCTCTTTTCCTAATTAGGTGATACCGTCTATAAAAAAGGAAATCATAAAAACATAATATTGTACACTCTGGAAGACCCTGCCACTGATAAGTCTGCTGCTACAACGACTGCTGATCCAGGGATATGTCCCCTAAAAGAGTCTTGTAAGTGTCAAATAAATGCATGAAATCTTCCCTTTACCTATTCCAGCAGACACATTCTCTTCAGTCCTATTTTTTAATCACATTCTCACTAACATGGAGAGTGCTCTTAAAACTCCTGTGAATTTCTAATCTAGGTCAGGCTTTATAATACACAGCTCTCTGTGTGAGGCTCTGGCTTACAGGTGCAGTCACACAGTGACCAGGTCAGCTTGAATGGTGCACACTGCCCTTCTCTCTCTCTGTGATGTTGGCATCTGATTGAGTCCTCACTCTCCTTTCTGTATCCTCTTTACATTTTATTCCCTCTTCACATCTTTGTTTTTCCCACTAGTAGAGAAAGCCTGACTTCAAGTGGAGCTGGAGTGTTTACTACTCAGGTTGATGAATCTCTTGTGAAAATGGGTTTTGCCTTCCTTTCAGGCTTCTGCTTTTAGTTTCAAGGCAATCCTGTGTTTTACAACCAGATACAACAGCCTGTAATCAAATTCCAGGGCAGAATGGTTAAGGTGGTTGAGATTTCCAAGGCACTGACATGATCATGGAGAGGGATTTTCTAATATTATTGGAATCATTATGTGAACTTATTGTTTGTAACATATGGTACATTAATAGCTTTAAATAAAGAAGACAATGGAGTTGGGAGATTTGGAGGAGGGACCAGGGATCCCTCACATGGATTCGACCATTACGTTGATGGTGACTGAGCATAACCTGAGCTAACTCAGCATGATCCAAGCGGACTCAACACACTCTGTGCAGACTTACCATAGCCTGAGCAAATTTAGCATAGTCTGAGGTGATTTATTATAATCCAACCTGATTTAGCGTAGCCTGTGACTCATGTCCAATAATCAAACAAAAGTTGAGCTATAACTAGGCAGTGCTGTTTTCAATTTTTACCTAGCTATCTGTTGCTTTAAGCGTTCCACTCCAGTTATAAATCTGAGGTTTGAGAATATTCCTAATTAGAGACAAACATTCCTAGTGACTAAACGTAAATTTTTATTAAGATGAAATGTGAAAAATATTATCATTATGCATGTGGTTGCAGAACTCTCACTTTTGGGGGCAATAAAGTGAGACAGAACCTCAATAAGTCATCCAGATCAGCTCCATTTCATAGATCAGACAAATGAGTCTGAAACAGGGTGATTATCCAGGCAGCACGCATTTAGAACCAGGTCTCTTGCTTCTCAGGGCAGGGAATTTTCTTATATAATTTTCTGATTTCCACTTTATTACTCAAAATAGGAAATGAAATAAATTCATGTTAATGAAGCTAGGTCTATCTCATTTAATTCTTATAATAATCTTGAAAAAGAGAAAACATTGTTGCTTTCAGACACTCCATATTCGTACAATCTAGCCCTTTCTAGAAAGGAATAGATGTCACTTTGGGGATAGAAATCTATGGAATCTTAATTTCACCAAAATAGTTTTCTCAGGTTGTTTACATCACCTCATAGCAGAAACTGGGCTTGTGTGAAGTTTGGCAGATGAGCCAACTTCAAAGAAATCCTTGAGAAGTAAAAGCAATTATGCCACTAAGAAAAACAAATTTTTCTTTCTCTAACTATAAACAAGGTGAGTTTTTAAAAAAGTTATTTGATAACTTTAATATTTTAATTAAATGATTCTATTATATTGAAGATTACATTTGTAGTATTAAGTTCAAATGTTTAATTGCATTTTTCTATCATTAAACAGAATTAAAATTATAAAACAGCCATATTCCCACTTCTACTACATATCTTTGTTCTATATATATATATATATAGAAAACACTGTTTATGTACATAATTACACACACATATATGTGTGTGTAATTATGTACACATAATTTTGTATTCAGATTTTTATTTAATACTATAGAAGCATTTTTCTTGCGGTATATGGTGTTCACAATTGTTATTTTAATTGTCTGCATGTGCCATCATTACTAGTAGTTAGGTTTTTAAAGTTTTATTATTTTTTAAATGCTATGAAAATATTTAGATAGGTACATTTCTCCATTTAGATTATTTCTCCAGCATGATTGCCCTGAAGAGGGATGACTTATCCCAAGTGTTAACATATTTTCTCCTCTTGGCAAATATGACCAACTATCTTATTGCTTCTTAAAAAGGTTTCATGCCACCATGTTTAGTCCCAACTAGCTTCACTGCATCTTTACCAACACTGGGGAGTGCTCCTAAAACGGATTAATGAATTTGACCAAAATGTTGCTACATGGCAGTCTTTGTTTACAAGTGTTGAACTGTGTCCTTATATTTGCTACCAAGTTCTACTTGTCTTTTGTACATTTTCTGTTAATTTATTTCTTTTCTTCATTTACATATTGGTTGCTTACTACGTTCTCTTTATAGAGGGCCCTTCATAGAATATGATACATGCATTCACTCTTGTATTATCTGCGAAGGTATTTCCCAATCTGTTTTCTTTTATATGTAAAAGTTTTAGGTGATTCTTTTCAGTGATGCTTCCCACCCAAACAACACTGAAGTTCATTTTCTGATTTTCTTCTGACACCTTGTTACAATTATCTCCTAATTTTATAAAATTTCACTTAAATTGTTGTTTTAGTCTCAAAAATCTTATTTTTCTTTACTTTGTAAGTTCTACAAGCTAATTTGCAAAGAAACCAATCTGAGCACACAGACCATAAAGCATATTAAACCAGCAACATGGTAGGTACCTATTAAGATCTATTTTGCTATCTCCACATAATTTGGGTTAATTCTTTCTGCAGTGTGTCTCATTTTTTCCAATAAATAAATGAACAGAAATAAAAAATTCTTCTCTTCGAGACCCAGATGGAAAATGGCTAAAGTTCAGATTAAATGTCCACCAGCAGTATGCCCAGCCAGTGAGATAAGTTCTAAAGCAGAGCATGAAAGAGATGGTAGACAGAAAAAATAAAAATTACAAAGCTTACAAAAATCAACAGCATGTTATAGTCTGTGGGAGAAGCAGTAGAAACTACTTTTAGGCAAAATACTGGAAAGCTGTGTCTGAGGAAAAATTAGCCTTACTTTTCAGAGCTAAATGACTTGGAGGCATTCATCTAATATTTCTTTATTTAGGGGAGGTCTAAGTTAGCAAAGTTGAGTGGGGAATTAAGGCTTGCCCTACCATGTATTCATTATCCACTAAGCTTTGTCTGAGACGTCCTCTCCTTTGTTTCCAGGCTAGTCCATTTTTTTCCCTTGAAAAACACAGCTCAATAGACAAATAGTTCAAGAAGCTCTCACTGTTTAAACTCATTCAACTATAGTTATTTCTTGATGGGATGATAGCTGTCACATACATCAATATGCATATACCTTATATTTGTTAGTGGGCTGTTATTCTAATTATCTCTTTTTAGGGAAAAGCATAATGACAAACCACTGAAATTATACTGGAAACAACCAAAATTATATTTCTTTAGACTATGTTACCATTCAGAGTTGACCAACGGTGAGCGTGTTAACTTTGGTCCTGATTTCTTTTAGAATATTTAATATCATTTTCAACTCAGGAGTAATACATGATTTTTAAAAAAAGGAACAAACATCTATTCCACCATTAATGCTATTAAATATGGCATCTGTCCTTTCTCCAGATCTTACGTTGAATTTAAGATTCCCATTCATTCAGCTGCAAAAATATTGCTTGTCTATTAACTCTACAGCAGGGGTAAGCAGGGGTAACTATGGCCTGCCACTAGTGTTTGTACATCAAATTTTATTGGAGATCAGTCACAACCATTCGTTTACTTATTGTCTATGGCTATTTTCACACTAGGACATCAGAACTGACTTGTTGTAAGAGGTCTTATGGTCAGCAAAGCTAAAATATTTATTATCTGGTCCTATACAAAAAAAAATGTCTACTGGCCACTGCTCTAGAGGAATGTGGAAACTGATGAAAAGATAAATACAGTTCCTGCCCTCATTAGAATAGAAGCAGATATTAAACAAATAACCACAGGATAAGTATGACTACAGTAAGAGCTATGTAGGAAACCTCAAGTATATATTCTTGTTTATGTAGGTTCTCAGATGATAAATTTATGGACAAGTGAGAAGTATATTCACAAGGTACAATATGTGAAAAAGTGTTTTGTAAAAATCATGTACGATTTTCAGAAACATTAACATATTGCAGAAAAAAATAATACATTTTGCTAGTTTAAATGCTTATATCCTGGAGTATATGATAAACAGAAGGAATGGATGGCTATCATAGATTTTCTTTTATTAATAATTTTTGTATTCAAAGGGTAATTTCCAAAATAGGTGCTTAAGGAATCTATGGATTATTGAAATTTCATTTTTAAACATCTATATAGATATATATTCACATAATTACAGATCTTTTTCAGTTATTCAAAGTTATTTATGTATCGCAATTATTTTCTTATAAAGTTTTCTTAAATGGCTTACAATAAAAGATAAACACAAGTAATAATGCAATAGAAATAGAACACCAGAACAAAGGAAACTGAGCATACAAATGCCAGCCATGGTATTCGACATAATTTTAAATTTGACTCTGAGTTTCTTCAAAATTATTACAAAAAGGGAAACCTAACTTGTTATAGAGTTCTCAATTTGGAAGAGAAAAAGCAAATCAAACCTTAGGGAAATATAAAACTTCCCTAACGTAAAAGCATTTTTAAACATTATTTCCTCCCTGGTGAAAATTAAATAGTCTAAAACTTTAATATATAATTGATCTTCATTATCTTCCTTCAATATAGAAAAATAGAATATTTGGGGGGCATATTTGTGTGCATGATGCTTACAAAAATATTCTTCTACATATTTCATATTATAATAGACTTCTCATTTGTCCAAAAATTTATAGTCTGAAAACCTATGTAAATAAGAATTTATACTTGAAGTTTGCTACATAGCTCTTATTTCAAGCATACCTGTTCCTGTGATTATTTGTTTACTATCTGCCTCTAGTCTAATGAGAGCAGTACGCACACATACACACACACACCTTACATTGTCCACACTGAAGAAAGCAGTTCTCACATTTGTCAATAACAGCGAGGTACAGGAAGATCTCTGAGGTAACTGGTAAACTATTCTTCAGTGTCTTTGTACAAATGTTTACTATTTTAACATTTTTGTGGACCCAAAACTCAGATCATGGGCAGCCTATTCTTTCAGTGTTTAGATTCTCCAAGATTTCAATGCTTAGAGTCTGTAAAAAGGGGAATTCTCTGGTGACTATAGCTTTCAAAAGATCACTTTCCCTTGAATATTTTTTTTTTAGTCCAGAGAAGAACTGCTTCCAGCAATCTGATTTCCTTTTTCACTAAAACAAGTATCACGAAATTCTGCCACTGGTTTGCAGTGAGTATCTGTAGAGGGCTTAGTTGCCATGCTTCAGATGAAATCTGTCAGAGACTCATGTCATGATTTCTGATTCTTTGTCCATTCTACTTAAAAAGAAAAAAGGTTTGGGACAATTTTTTTCAGAGAAAACGTTTCTTAAAAATACATAGGCGTTCCCTCCCGTCCATATTGAAGATACTCAATTTGTAAACTTTTTTCCTACTTTTTAACTGTGTTCTTTCTTATAGTGCACTGAAATTTCTGCTTAAACCTAAAAGGGACCCTAAACAATCTCAAGGCTCTCTTGTTTGAATCAAATACACCTGTACAATTACCGGCCACCCTCGTGGCCTACCCGGCACTTTGCTGTTGCAGTGAGGGGAGTTGCTGCCGGGCTTGAATGCAGAGGAGGAGCTTGGGGTAATTAACGCCCCCAGAAGGAAGTTAGTCAAAACCAGGGAAAATTCTGCAAGCAATACCCTCTGCGGCCTCAAAGAAGAGCTCTAGATTAGAAAGAAAGGAGAGAGGCTGGGCCAAGGGAGTGGACCTGTCTGTCACTGTGCTCCTTTTCTTTTCCCCACCTAAGGTTCAAGGAGAGAATTTAGGAAATAAATTCACAAGGAGCTCTAACTGTGCTGCTCACCGGAGAATGTAATGAGGGAGAAAATTGAGTTCTCAAAGCTGGTAGGAAAAGGAGACTTAGGGATCAAGCTGCCTTTGTTTGGAAAATGCCTTGATTAGACCACTTGGGTAAACGAGTCTCTGGGGTATGGGCCCGACCTGGTATCAGGAAGTCAGAGGCGGGAGGATGGAGAGGAACAGCGCAAGGAAAAGGATGACCTGCTGTGTCCTGTGACGCTCTCTGACCTCTACCCCCAAATCTATGGTAAAGTTATTAAGTTTACAAAATGCTTGGTATGGGGGGGGCAGTGTACTGATAAATGGGAATAAGTGTTACATAAGGGGCAGGATGAGATACAACAGAAAGCATGCATATTGAAAAAGCGATGGAAATTGAGGGGAACCTTATATAAACTATATAAATATAGTTAATATAAATTAGCACAATTTTTTAGAAGGAAGAAGATTTTAGAGCTTTGCCAAACTGTGAAACTGGGGGATTGGAGGCAGTCCTACTGACATTTAATGAACTGAGAAGACCCCGTATTATATCGGGATTAAGTCTAACTAGCAAGTATGTAATACTAGAAAAATTCCTAGAAAAAATTTCTAGGAAAATTTCTAGGAAAATATTTTTTTAAACTCTGATGGCACTTACACATCAGTTTTCTGAAAAGAAGGCTATTGGTTCATTCATTGATTGAGTCCACGAGTATTTATCGAGCATCTACGATGTGTCAGTATTGTTCTAGGCGCTAGGGATATAGCTGAGGATGCAGACAACGGAACTGAAAGCAGTTTAAAAGTTATAAAGGCAGACATCCACAAATTGAGGGCATAGTCCTTCACAAGACTGTTCCTACTTCAGACACCAGATGCAAGTGTGGTCCCCAGGTCTCCTAGTCTCCTAGGGCTGCTCTAACAAAAACCATAGGCTGAATGGCTGAAAGAAAAAAAAAAATATCTTCTCACAGTTCTAGAGGCTGGAAAGTCAGAGATAAATGTGCCAGCTGATTTGGTTACTATTAAGAGCTCTCTTTCTGGTCACCTTCTCACTACGTGTACACATGATAGGGGGAGAGAGAGAAACAAAGAAAGAGCACACAGGAGATTGCAATGATTTTTGTAGCTCTGTGCCAGAAACCAGGGACAAAGGTCAAATATACTTTATTATATCACAGATACAATGTTAAAGTTAATCACCCCCTGGCCACAGAGCCCAGCCAGCAGGAGGTGAGCTGATCTAAACTGAGCCCATTGGCAGCTTTGCCCCTGGGGAGGCAGGTAGGTAAGAAGGACACAGTGAGGCCTTCAAGCCTTTCCTACAGAGGCTGTTTCACCTCTCTAGACACACACCCGAAGGGAGACCCCTTGACTCTCACTCTGCCCCCAGTCTTTGTTATTAGTATCTTATTGGGACCATGGAGAAGAGCCTATAAATTCAGCTGATTTCTCTGTTTCTGAGGCTGGTCCTCACTTGGCCTCTTTGAAGGTGTCTGTCTTTCCTTAGATTACAGGCAATTTGACTGTTCTGTAATCTCAGCTCTCTAACGGCTTCAAGAGGAGTTAGATTTTTATTGTTTATTTATCTGTGGTTGACCTTCCCATTTGTAGTTTACAAAGCTTATTCACATTTTCTTTCATTTGATTCTAACAATGACCCTGTAAGACTGGCAGAGTAGGGCTTACTAGTGCTGAGTTTTTCTCGTTAATCTAAAGGTTGTGCTCTTTCTGGCACAATATATACCTCTCAGAGACCCTACACGGGTTGTACAAGTTGCTGTCCCTCATACTAGGCTCCTTATGACCCAGTGTTCATTAGCAAAAGATAAAAGGAATCACTCAAAGGATGAACAGAAAGCCCAGAAAGCATGTACGAGATGTTTCTTTACCCTCCAAATGGTACCTTATTTTGCTCCATGTCCAATATTAGTAACCAGACACTTTTATGTGGATATGCTTTTCCCAATCCAAGTACTAAACCAGAGACCCTCAAACTTCAGAATACAGAAGTACCTGAGGAACTCTTAAAAGTGCAAATTCTAGAAGTCATCACCAGATTTTCTGATTCACTGGGAGAGGGAACTACATGAGTGTTAAGAATATATATTTGAGAAAGTGATGCTTGAGATGAACCCTGAAAGATAACTATGAGTGTTGACTACATAAAGGGAGTGTCATAAGAAAAAACATGCTGGTAGGAAAAATAGCATGTTCCAGGACAACATGAAAAGATGAAGAATGTAATGTTTAAAAAACAGACAAATGCTCATTTTGACTAGAAATCCATGAGCAGAGGCAAGAGAGTAGCACCAGAAAAGACCAACAAAGGAATTAGGGCGGTATTAAGCATAGCCTTTCGGACAAGATAACATTGTGATCTTTAATTAAGAGCCAGAAATATCACTGAAATATTTAACATAATCATAGTTTTATTTTTTAAAACTCCCTCATCTATATCCCACAATTATAAGTATTACAAATACTTCACGTTGATTATTTAATAGTTTAAACAAAATTGTTAAATTCAAGTTACTGTAGGTGACAAAAAGAAGTAGGAAATCTGAATAGTTCTATTAAAGACTTGAATATATTGTTTAAAAATACTTCCTGTAAGGAAAGCTCCAGGCCCAAGTGGCTTTCCTGATGAATTCTTCCACATATATTAGAAAGTAATATCACAGAATATCACACAATAACAATGTCACAAACTCTTCCATTGAACAGAAAAAAATGAACAATTTTTAATCATCTTATGAGACCAGTATAACTGTAATTCAAGAATTTAAAAAAGATATCTTAATAAAGGCAAATTACTGACCACTCTATCTCATAAAAGCCTTTAATTATTACCAACAGAATCTAGCAGCATATATATATATATATTTTTTTTTTTTGGCCACACTGCACAGCATGCAAAACTTCCCCAACCAGGGATCAAACCCATGCCCCATTCAGTGGAAGCACAGTCTTAACCACTGGACAACCAGGGAAGTCCTAGCAGTATTAAAAGCATAAGATACCATGACCAAGTGAGGTTTACTTAAAGTATGTAAAGGTCACTAAAGATTATAAAAACCAAGCAATGTATGTTAATCAAATGTACACAATAAGGAAAAAAACTGAATATCCTGACTGATTCAGAAAACACATTTGACAAAATTTATCACCCATTCATGATAAACCTTTTAATAAACTTGCAATAGGAAAATATCCTTAATTTAATAAAACTATCCATAAAAATCTTCAGCGAGCAACATAATCAGTGGTGAACATTAAAAAGTTTTTCCTGAGGTCAGGAATGAGACAAGAATACCCACTACCACCACTTCTACTTAACATTATACTGAAGATCATAGTGCAATAAGGCAAAAAAATAAAACAACAGGTATTATTTTGGAAAGCAAGAAATGCATATGTAACTATTCACAGATGACAGAGTACTCGAGAAATTAAAAAGAATATACAGACACAATATTAGAACAAATGAATTTATCAAGGTTACAGGATATAAGTCAATATTAAAACTCATTTCTATATGCCAGCCATCAAGAAAAGGAAACTATAAAAAGAAACCAGGAATGACAACACTAAAAAATCAAATATTTCTTGATTTCTCTGCGTTAACTATTAGTGTACAGAAATGCAACAAATTTCTGTATATTAAAATTGTACCCTGCAAATTTATTGAATTTATGTATTAGTTCTAATAGCCTAGGACTTCTAATACTAGTTAAACAATCTCATTTATAATCAAATCCAAAAATATAAAATAAACTACCTGGGAATAAATTTAACCAAGGAGGTGGAAACCTGTATTCTGAAAACTATAAGACACTGATGAAGAAAACTGAAGCTGATACCACTGAATGCAAAGATATCTGTGTTTATGGATTGGAGGAATTAATGTTAAAATGTCCATACAACCCAAAGCAATCAATAGATTTAATGCAATCCTTATCAAAATACCCATGACATTTTTCACAGAACTAGAATAAATAATCCCATACTACATGTGGAACCACAAAAGACCCCAAACAGCCAAAACATCTTCTTGAGAAAGAAGAACAAAGCTGGAGCTATCACGCTCCCTGATTTCAAACTATACTACAATGCTACAGTATGGTACTGGCACAAAAACAGACACATGGATTAATGAAACAGAATGGAAAGCCCAGAAATAAACCCATGCATATACGGTCAATTAATCTATGGCAAAAGAGGCAAGAATATATAATGGGGAAAGGACAGTCTCTTCAATAAGCAGTGTTGGGAGAACTGGACAGCTGCATGTAAAAGACTGAAACTAGAAAATATTCTCACACTATATACAAAAATAAACTAAAAATGGATTAAAGACATAAACGAAAGAACTGAAACCATAAAACCATAAAACTCCTAGAAGAAAACTTAGTCAGTATGCTCTTTGATGATGGTCTTAGAAATATTCTTTTTGGATCTGTCTCTTCAGGCAAGGGAAACAAAAGCAATAATAAACAAATGAGACCTAATCAAACTTAACACCTTTTGTACAGCAAAGGAAACTGTCAACAAAATGAAAAGGCAACCTACTGATTGGGAGAAGTTATTTGCAAAGGATATGTCTGGTAAGGGGTTAATATCCAAAATATATAAAGAACTCATACAACTCTAAAAAAAAAAAATGATTTAAAAATGGGCAGAGGAACTGAATAGGCATTTTTCCAAAGAAGACATGTGGATGGCCAACAGGCACAGGAAAAGAAACTCAACATCACTGATCACCAGGGAAATGCAAGTCAGGACCACAATGAGATATCATCTCACACCTGTCAGAAATCATCAGAAAAACCAAGAAATAACAACAGTTGTGGAGAAAAGGGAACCCTCATGAACTGTTGGTGGAAATGTAAATTGGTGCAGCCACTATGGAAAACACTATGGGGGGTTCTCAAAAAATTAAAAATAGAACTACTATATGATTTAAATTCCACTCCTAGGTATTTATCTGAAGAAAATTAAAACACTAATTTGAAAAGATATATGCATCCCAATATTCATAGCAGCAATATTTATAATAGCCAAGATATGGAAGCAACCTAACTGTCCATCAACAGATGAATGGATAAAAAAGATGTGGCATATATAAATATAGTAGAACATTAATCTCCCATAAAAAAAGAATAAAATTTTGCCATATGCAACAACATGGATGGGCCTGGAGGGTATTATGCTTAGTGAAATAAGTCAGGCAGAGAAAGACAAATACTGTATGTTTTCACTTATATGTGGAATCTAAAAAGTAAAACAAAGGAACAAATGTAACAAAACAGAAACAGACTCACAGATACAGAGAAAAAACTTATGGTTACTTGTGGTTACCAGAGGGGAGAGGGGCAAAATAGGTGAAGGGGATTAGGAGATACAAACTACTAGGTAATAAAATAAATAAGTTACAAGGATGTAATGTACAGTGTAGGAAATATAGTCAATATTTTAAAATAGCTTCCTATAAAGTATAATCTATAAAAATACCAAATTACTATGTTGTTTACCTGAAACTAATATAATATTGTAAGTCAACTATACTTCAGTTTACAAAATCAAATATTTAGGAATAAATCGAGCAAAGGATGTGCAAGACATCTTTAGTTAACATGGCAAAACACTGCTGAGAAAAATTAAAGTATAAGTAAATACATGAAAGATTATATCATATTCTTGTAGTGAAAGATTTAATCCAAAAACGACTTAATAGATTCGGTGCAATCCCCATAAAAATTCCAGTGTTTTCTCTAAAGAAATTGATTGACTGATTCTAAAATTTATATAGAATGCAAAGGTACAAAAATAGTCCTGCAATACTGAAGAAGGATTAACAGATGGAATATGAATAGTACCGAATATCAAGAATCAGATTTATTATAAAGCATGGTGATTAAGACAATGTAGTATTGGATCCAAGACAGATAAGCTGACTATAGAAATGACCCCCACATATAGGCTGATCTGATTTACGAAAAAGGTAACATTTCAATGCAGTGGCGGAAAGTCTGTCTTTTCAACAAATGGTGTTGAATAATTTGATATCCATATGTAAGACAAATTTATCTTGATCCCTTCCTCACACCAAACATAAAAATCAATTCTTAGATAGATCTAAGTGTAATAGGTAAAACAACAAAGCATTTAGAGGAAAAAGAAAAATGTGACTTTGGAGTAGGCCCATATTTCTTTCAAAAAACAGAAAATATTTACCATAAATTTTAAAAAATGGTACATTGGACTATATTAAAATTTAGAAATTTTGTTTCTAGAAAGTCACCATTAAGAGATTGAAAAGGCAATGCACAGAGTGGGAGCAGATATTTGCAATACATATGTCTGACAAAGAATGCGTACTCAAAGAACTCCTCCAAATCAATAAGGAAAGTCAGTCAACTCAATAGAAAAATGAGAAGTTCACAAAATAAGAAATTCAGGCATCCAATAACCATACGAAAATGTGCTCAACTTCATTAGTTTTCAGGGAAATGCAAATTTAAATCACAATGAGATTCAACTCCACATCCTCAAGAATTTTAAAAAAGGTTTAAAAAACAGACTGACCATATACAGTGCTGACAAACACTTGAAGCAACTGTAGCTCTCATTTATATACTGTTTGTTAGTGTAAATTGGTACAAAAGTTTGGTAAGTTATTTGGAAGTATATAGTAAACCTGAACAAATGCATTATCTAGTTCACTTTTAGGTACTTATGCAATAGCAAGGCATACACATGTTCATGAAAAGTTATCAACAGAAATGTTGATGGCAGCTCAATTGTGTGATAGACCTAAATTGGAAACTAACCAAATGCCCACCACATAAATGGGTATTTATAGGTTAATATGTGTATATTAGTATATTCACACAACAATAGACTATACAACAACTACACACAACAACATGGACTAAATTTACAACCATAATTCTCAGTGAAAAAAGGAAAAATTCCCAGTGAACAAAGAATGCTTCTCCAAGAATCCATTTATATAAAGCACAAACAGACAAAACTATATATGCTGGTGGATGTCACAAAAGTATTTGCTCTTGGCAGCGGCTGGCTGGTGACTGGAAGAGAGAACAGGGCAAGCTCCCGTGGGCCAGCAATGATCTCTTTCTTGACTTGGTAATGACTCTGTGGGTGTTTTTGGTTTATGAAAATGTATGAAATAGCACACATAATATGTGAACTTTTGTGCATGTATGGTATACTTTAATAAAAAGTTAAAAAAATAAAGCTCACCGTAGCTGTACACGAAGAGTTCACTTGAGAGAAGCGAAAGTAGAATTGGGAAGACCAGTTAGGAGGCCATAGTCCTGGCAAGAGGTGATGGTAGTCCTGTTGGAAGAAGAAATTATAGGCACCGACTACGTACAAAACCTTAACTTACTCCAATGCTAAAATGTATTATCCCTACGATTATACTAATACCCCTGACTTGATTATCAAAAAATAATATAATTTGAATTAACGTTACAACCCGTAGCCTGCTAATTAGCCTCACAAGCCTTCTTCTTAACCAGTTTAATGATAGTAGCCTTAATTTCTCATTAATATTCTTTTCCGACTCCCTAATCTGCACCACTACTGATCTTGATAATATGACTCTTACCTCTGATATTAGTAGTCAATCTCACCTGCTCAAAGAATCGCTGACCTGAAAAAAACTATACGTCACTATGCTAATCATATGGCGAATATTTTTAACCATAACATTTACCGCCACAGAACTAATTCTATTTTACATTATTCGAGGACACACTACTTCCTACACCCATCATCATTACTCGATGAGGCAACCAAACAGAAAGCCTCAGTGCAGGGCTCTATTTTCTGTTCTACACACTAAACGGATCACTTCCGCTGTTAGTGGTATTAGCATATATGCAAAACACCACAGGTTCTCTGAATTTCCTAGTAGTCCAATATTGAATCCAAGCAGTACCCAACTCCTGATCCAACGTCTTTATATGACTAGCCTGCATAATAGCCTTTATGGTAAAAATACCACTCTACGGCCTCCACCTTTGACTACCCAAAGCACACGTAGAAGCCCCCATCGCAGGCTCTATAGTCCTTGCAGCCGTGGTACTAAAACTCGGGGGCTACAGCGTGCTACAAATTACAGCAATACTCAACCCCCTAACCGAATTCATAGCGTACGCTTTCCTTATGCTCTCTTTATGAGGGATAAGCATAACCAGTTCAATCTCTCTGCGCCTAACAGCCCTAATATCACTTATTGCATATTCTTCCGTCAGCCACATAGCACTTGTTAGCGCAGCTATTCTCATCCAGACTCCTTGAAGTTACATAGGAGCCACCGCTTTAATAATCGCCCACGGCCTCACGTCATCTATATTATTCTGCCTAGCAAACTCAAACTGTGAGCGAGTCCACAGCCGAACTACAATCTTAGCCCGAGGCCTACAAACCCTCCTCCCACTAATAGTCACTCGAGGACTACTGGCGAGCCTGACAAACTTAGCCCCACCCCCAACTATTAATCTAATCGGAGAACTGTTCGTAGTTATATCAACCTTCTCATGATCAAATTTTACCATTATCTTAATAGGAACTAACATTGTAATTACAGCCCTATATTCCATATGTATACTAATTATGACACAACATGGTAAATACACACCCCATATTAATAACATTACACTCTTTTTTACATGAGAAAATGCCCTTAGAGCCCCCCCATTCTACCCTTCCTACTCTTGTCACTAAATCCCAAAATCATCCTAGGCCCCCTGTATTGTAAATACAGTTTAAAAAACACAATAGATTGTGAATCTAGTAACAGAAGACTGAGACTTCTTATTTACTGAGAAAGTATTGCAAAAACTGCTAATTCAGGTCCTCATGCCTAACAGTATGGCTCTTTCAGGCTTTTAAAGGATAGTAGCTATCCATTGGTCTTAGGAGCCAAAAAATTGGTGCAACTCCAAGTAAAAATAATAAACCTATTTTCCTTTTTTGCTCTGGTCACACTACTTATACCAATCATCCCAATTATAATAACTGACACGGATTTCTACAAAAGTGACAAATATCCATCATTTGTAAAAAAAAAAAAATACGGTCTCATATGCTTTTATTACCAGCCTAGTTCCAACAATAATATTCCTCCACACAGGCCAAGAAATAGTTATTTCAAACTGACATCGAATCACTGTCCAAACCCTTAAATTAACACAGCTTCAAAACAGATTACTTCTCAATAATATTCACACCAGTAGCATTATCTGTTACGTGGTCCATTATGGAGTTCTCAATATGGTACCTACACTTAGACCCTTACATTAACCGGTTCTTCAAGCACCTACTCTACTTCCTCATTACCATGCTAATCCTTGTTACTGTCAATAACCTCTTCCAACTATTTATTGGATGGGAGGGGGCTGGAATTATATCCTTCCTGCTTATTGTGTGGTGATTGGGCGAGCAGACGCAAACACAGCTGCCCTCCAAGCAATCCTATATAACCTCACTAGGGATATCGGGTTCATTATATCAATAGCACGATTCCTGTTTAACTCAAACACAGGAGACCTGCAACAAATTTTTATACTCGACCTAAATCCCTCAAACCTCCCCCTTATAGGACTTGTACTAGCTGCAGCCGGAAAATCAGCCCAATTTGGACTCCACTCTTGACTCCCCTCAGCAATAGAGGGCCTCACCCCTGTATCAGCCCTGCTCCACTCAAGCACAATAGTTGTGGCAGGAGTCTTCCTACTTATTCCATTTTACCCTTTAAGAGAAAACAACAAACTTACTCCAGCAATATCGCTGTGCTTAGGAGCCCTCACCACCCTATTCACAGCTATATGTACTCTCACCCAAAATGACATTAAAAAAATTATCGCTTTCTCCACTTCAAGCCAATTAGGCTGAATAATAGTAATAATTGGAATCAACCAACCCTATGTAGCATTCTTACACATCTGCACACATGTATTTTTTTTAAGGCCATGCTATTCTTATGCTCCGGATCCATTAGTCACAGCCCAAACGATGAACCACACATTCGACACACAGGAGGCCTTTTCAAGGCTTTACCCTTCACAACAGCCCTTATTATCGGGTGTCTGGCGTAGACAGGAATGCCTTTCCTCACCGGCTTCTATTCTAAAGACTTGATCATTGGAGCTGCTAACACGTCTTATACCAACGCTTGAGCCCTGTTAATGAGTCTAATTGCCGCCTCCCTCACAGCTGCCTATAGTACCCACATTCTCTTCGCTCTATTAGGACAACCTGGCTTCTCCCCCAGCCTCTATCAGTGAAAACAACCCCCTCTTAATTAACTCCATCAAACGCCTACTAATTGGAAGTGCCTACTGGATTCATTAACTCCAACAACATCCCCCCAGCCACAGTCCCTTTAATAACCATACCCTTACATCTAGAACTAACTGCTAACTGCCCTTGCAGTGACCATCCTAGGCTTCGCATTGGCACTCAACGTTAACCTTAACACACAGAACTTAAAACTTATCCACCCCTCATAAATGCCTACTAATTGGAAGTGCCTGCTGGATTCATTATCTCCAACAACATCCCCCCAGCCACAGTCCCCGTAATAACCATACCCTTACATCTAGAACTGCTAACTGCCCTTGCAGTGACCATCCTAGGCTTCGCATTGGCACTCAACGTTAACCTTAACACACAGAACTTAAAACTTATCCACCCCTCAAACACCCTTAAATTCTCTAGTCTCTTAGGATATTTTCCCACCATCATGCATCGTCTACCTCCTAACCTAAACCTATCAATAAGCTAAAAACCAGCATCCTCTCTTTTGGGCTTAATCTGACTAGAAAACATTTTACCAAAAACCATATCCCTTACTCAACTAAAGTTCTCCATGCCAATCTCAAGCCCAACAGGCCTTATCAAACTATACTTCCTATCATTCCTTATCACTCTCACCCTTGGCGTGCTTCTATTTCATTATCATGAGTAATCTCCATAATAACCACGACACCAACGAGCAGCGACCAGCCAGTAACAATCACCAGCCAGGTACCGTAACTATACAACGTCGCCATCCCCATAGCCTCCTCACTAAAAAAGCTAGTCACCAGCATCATAAATAACTCAGTCTCCCAACCCACTGAAGTTAAACACAACTTCCACCTCCTCATGCTTTAAAATATATAATACCATCAAAAACTCCATTGTCAACCCTGAAAGAAACGCCCCCAAGACAGTCTTATTAGAAACACAAACCTCAGTGGACAGAGCCATGATAAAGCCAAACACAACTAATATCCTCCCCCCCACACACAAATGAATCAAAAACACTATCAGACCTAAAAATGAACCACCAAAGTTCAACACGATCCCACACCCAACACCACCACTCACAATCAACCCAGAGCCCCCATAAATAGGTGAAGGTTTTGAAGAAACCCCCGCAAAACTGATCACAAAAATAACACTTAAAATAAATACACGGGGCTTCCCTGGTGGCGCAGTGGTTGAGAGTCCGCCTGCCGATGCAGGGGACATGGGTTCGTGCCCCGGTCCGGGAAGCTCCCTCATATCCAACACCACCACTCACAATCAACCCAGAGCCCCCCATAAATAGGTGAAGGTTTTGAAGAAAACCCTGCAAAACTGATCACAAAAATAACACTTAAAATAAATACACGGGGCTTCCCTGGTGGCGCAGTGGTTGAGAGTCCGCCTGCCGATGCAGGGGACACGGGTTCGTGCCCCGGTCTGGGAAGATCCCTCATGCCGCGGAGCGGCTGGGCCCGTGAGCCATGGCCACTGAGCCTGCGCGTCCGGAGCCTGTGCTCCGCAACGGGAGAGGCCACAGCAGTGAGAGGCCCACATACTGCAAAAAAAAAAAAACAAAATAAAACAAAAAAGCACCATTTAAAATAAATACAAAATATGTCATCATCATTCTCACATGGATCTCAGCCACGACCAATGACATGAAAAATCATCGCTGTCATTCAACTATAAGAACACCAACGACCAACATCCCCAAAAAGTCCGGAGCCTGTGCTCCTCAACGGGAGAGGCCACAGCAGTGAGGGGCCCGCGTACTGCAAAAAAAACCCCCAAAAAAACAAAAAAAAAACATTTAAAATAAATACAAAATATGTCATCATCATTCTCACATGGATCTCAGCCACGACATGAAAAATCATCGCTGTCATTCAACTATAAGAACACCAACGACCAACATCCCCAAAACACACCCACTAATAACAATGCACTTATTGACCTCCCAACCCCATCAAACATTTCATCATGGGCCTTCCCTGGTGGTGCAAGTGATTAAGAATCTGCCTGCCAATGCAGGGGACACAGGTCCGATCCCTAGTCCGGGAGGATCCAACATGCCACGAAGCCACTAAGCCCGTGCACCACAACTACTGAGCCTGTGCTCTAGAGCCCGTGGGCCACAACTACTGAGCCTGTGTGCCAAAACTACTGAAGCTCGTGCACCTAGAGCCTGTGCTCCGCAACAAGAGAAGCCACCACAGTGAGAAGTCCGTGCACCGCAATGAAGGGTAGCCCCACTCACCACAACTAGAGAAAGCCCGCGCGCAGCAACGAAGACCCAGCACAGTCAAAAATAAATAAATTTTTAAAAATTCATCATGATGAAATTTTGGCTCTTACTAGGAATTTGCCTGATCCTGCAAACGCTAACAGGCTTATTCCTAGCAATACATTACACACCAGACACAGCGACTGCCTTCTTATCAGTAGCACACATCTATCGAGATGTTAAATACCGGTGAATCTTTCGATATATACATGCAAACGGAGCTTCCGTATTCTTTATGTGCCTTTACATTCACGTAGGACGTGGCCTTTATTATGAGTCCTGTGCCTTTCTAGAAACATGAAACATTGGAATTATTCTACTACTTTCAGTTATAGCTACTACATTTATAGGCTATGTACTACCATGAGGACAAATGTCTTTCTGAGGGGCAACAGTCATTACAAAAAACAAATAAATTTTAAAAAATTCATCATGATGAAATTTTGGCTCTTACTAGGAATTTGCCTGATCCTGCAAACGCTAACAGGCTTATTCCTAGCAATACATTACACACCAGACACAGCGACTGCCTTCTTATCAGTAGCACACACCTATCGAGATGTTAAATACCGGTGAATCTTTCGATATATACATGCAAACGGAGCTTCCGTATTCTTTATCTGCCTTTACATTCACGTAGGACGTGGCCTTTATTATGAGTCCTGTGCCTTTCTAGAAACATGAAACATTGGAATTATTCTACTACTTTCAGTTATAGCTACTACATTTATAGGCTATGTACTACCATGAGGACAAATGTCTTTCTGAGGGGCAACAGTCATTACAAACCTGCTCTCAGCAATCCCATATATTGGCACCACTCTTGTCGAATGGATCTGAGGTGGCTTTTCTGTAGACAAAGCAACACTCACGCCATTCTTTGCTTTTCATTTTATCCTCCCCTTTATCATCGCAGTGCTAGCAGCTGTCCACCTACTATTTCTCCATGAAACAGGACCCAACAACCCCACAGGAATCCCATCCGACACAGACAAAATTCCATTCCACCCCTATCACACAACCAGACATCCTAGGCACTCTGCTACTAATCCTAGCCTAATACTAGTCCTATTTTTACCCGACTTGCTAGGAGACCCTGACAATTACACCTCAGCAAAGCCACTCAACACACCACTGCATATTAAACCAGAGTGATATTTTCTATTTGCGTATGCAATTCTACAATCAATCCCCAACAAACTAGGAGGAGTCTTAGCCCTATTACTCTCAATCCTAATTCTAGCATTTATCCCAATACTCCACAGATCCATACAATGAAGCATAGCATTCCAACCCCTTAGCCAATTTATATTTTGAGTGCTAGGGGCAGACCTACTAACACTAACATGGATTGGAGGACAACCTGTAGAACACTCCTTCATCATTGTCGGCCAACTCACATCTATTTTATACTTTCTTTTAATTCTAGTACTAATACCAGTAACTAGCATCATTGAAAACAATCTCCTGAAATGAAGAGTCTTTGTAGTATATCATATTACCCTGGTCTTGTAAACTGGAAGAGGAGAACAACACACCTCCCTAAGACTCAAGGAAGAAGTCCCAAGCTTCGCCGCCAGCACCCAAAGCTGAAATTCAACTTAAACTATTCCCTGAAATTATAAGACATTTACAGAATTGTTAAGTACTATATCAGTACCAAAACAGCCCATTTTATCACAAACTACTACGTACATCACGCATACTTCTATTACCACATTAATAAGTACATACATCTTTATGTACATATTACATTATAATTGTAATTGTACATTACACTATCTGCCCCATGCTTATAAGCATGTACATCTTATTAGTATTACATAGTACATATAGATTATCAATTGTACATGGTACATTAAGTCAAATCAATTCTAGTCAACATGCATATCCTGTCCATTAGACCACGAGCTTAATCACCAGGTCACATAAAACCATCAACCTGCTTGGCAGGTACCCCTCTTCTCACTCTGGGCCCATAACTTGTGGGGGCTTCTATTGATGAACTTTACCAGACACTTGGTTCTTACTTCAGGGCCATCTCACCTAAAATCACTCACTCTAACCCCTTAAATAAAACATCTCGATGGACTAATGACTAATCAGCCCAGGCTCACAAATAACTGTGATTTCATGCATTTGGCATTTTTTAATTTTTAGGGGGGATACTTGGACACAGCTATGACCTTAAAAGGTCTTAACACAGTCAAGCAAATTATAGATGGACTTCAACTGAAAATTATTTACCAGCATCAACAATTCATGGTGCGTAATTCAGCCAGTGGTTACAGGATATAACAATATTATACGTGTATACACGTACAATAGACATAGCATTCCAGTCTCCCCTCTCCTATCTAAAACAAACACCCATCAAAACAGATTAACCTCGGGCTTCCCTGGTGGCGCAGTGGTTGAGAGTATGCCTGCCGATGCAGGGGACACGGGTTCGTGCCCCGGTCCGGGAAGATCCCACATGCCGTGGAGCGGCTGGGCCCGTGGGCCATGGCCGCTGAGCCTGCGCGTCCGGAGCCTGTGCTCCACAACGGGAGAGGCTACAACAGTGAGTGGCCCGTGTACCGCAAAACAAAACAAAAAACAAAACAGATTAACCTCAAAAACACCCCCATCATACCAATAAACTACTTATTCACCACCCATATAGACTGACATCTCCCCTCGATTCATTAGCCATTTTATCAAAAATTTAATACTAAATCCAACACAAACTGCACAATACAGCCATATAAATACCACCGGTACACAGCAAGTTGATGTAACTTAAACAACCTCTAAAGCAAGGCACTGAAAATGCCTAGATGGGCTTCCTAGCCCCATAAACACACAGGTTTGGTCCCAGCCTTTCTATTAATTTTTAATAGAATTACACGTGCCAGTTTCCGCAGTCTGCTGAGGATGCCCTCTAATCACTAAGATTAAAAGAAGCAGGTATCAAGTGCACTACGCCAGTAGCTCAGAACATCTTGACCAACCACACTCTCATGGGAGATGGCAGTGATAAAAAGCCATAAACGAAAGTTCGACTAAGCCATATTAATTAGGGTTGGTAAATTTCGTGCCAGCCACCGCGGTCATACGGCGAAAATCGTGTTAAAGAGTAATAAAAAATAAAGTTAAATCTTAATTAAGCTGTAAAAAGCCATAATCAAAGTAAAAATAGACTACAAAAGTGACTTTAGCATATCCTGATTACACGATAACTAAGACCCAAACTGGGGCTAGATACCCCACTATGCTTAGCCCTAATTATCATAGCAGGAAGCATAAAACTGATCTAACTAAAGAAATATAATAAGCAGTTTTCAGAGTCAATAATTGTGCATTCATAATGGGAGGCTTTTATCTCGTATAATTGTCTCTAGTTGTATTTAGCTACCTAGATCCTAGCAACAAAAATACATATGGTTGATTTGATACAGTATAGTACAAAATCTGCAAGTTTTCCACCAGGCATGTGGGTGATCATTAATTTTAATTTAATTTTACAAATGGCCCAAATCTTTGAATTATCCTAGACCCTACTTTTTCTCTCACATCCCATTTTTAGTCCATTATCTTGGATTGACATCTTGAAATTCCCCTACTGGTTTTTCTTAAAGCAAAAATGTGATTACAGAAAACCCGTGTCTTAAAACTCTAAACCCTAGATAATATTACCTCTTCTCCAAAAACTGAGTTTATGACTGCATTTTCTGGGCTCAGTATGTAGTGAGGTTGTTTTAGATCGTAAAGGAATTGGAGAGTATAACTCTCCAACATTGCAGTGAAGGAAGTTTACACTAGATTTCCACACTGGGCGTTTTGTTTTGTTTTGCGGTACGCGGTCCTCTCACTGCTGTGGCCTCTCCCGTTGCGTAGCGCAGGCTCTGGACGCGCAGGCTCAGCGGCCACGGCTCATGGGCCCAGCCGCTCCGCGGCATGTGGGATTTTCCCGGACCGGGGCACGAACCTGTGTCCCCTGCATCGGCAGGCGGACTCTCAACCACTGCGCCACCAGGGAAGCCCTGGGCCTTTAAAACTAATAAAATGGAGATAATTCAAGCTATAATAGTCATGGAAACATTTCATTCAGAAACCGCATGCTAGAGAATATCTTTCTCATAGGCAAAAAAAACCTAGGTGGCATATCTGAGGTGGCATGAATTTCCATACATTTTGTCCTTGTGTGAAAGCTATCTTTCTGAATTTCAGTTATGTTGAAGATGTCCCTTAAATCAGATAACTTTTATGGTGTACTTATTATGCTCAAAGAACTTTGGCAGATATTTGGAAAAATACAATAATCAATCATATATCTCAATTTTCAAGAAGCCTATGTGTTTGCATTCTTTATAAAATAGAGATGCAATAAAGGCTTAGAGAATTAAAAAAAAAACCATGTATGTTCTACAATGATCCCAGGATAGATACTCTGAAATTAATCGTAAATTGTGTAATATGCGTTTACTGGGGGCTGGGGGTGATGAAAGGTCTAATTCATGATAAGATAGTGAACTAATAGCTACTGATTCCCACCCCTCAAAACCACCCTGCAGATGTCACAGAAGAGAACATTTGGTTTATCCCAGAACCTAATATTTAAATATTCTGACCAGTTAGGTGGTGATTGGGTCCTAATATAAGTTCAGAAAATAATAGTCTGGGTAGAAAGGAATGGATAGATCCCCTTGGCAGCTCTTCTGATTATGCCCTGGTTGGATCATTTCTTGTTCCAGCTCTATCTGGTGGCAGAAAAGCATCAGGAGCAGTTCAGTGCTGACTGGAGTTACCAGAATAGCATGAAAGACATGCTGGCTAATGGACTATAAAATTCTACATTGTGTGAATAGGGTGGCCACGATGGATTCTTCCTTATCTATCGCATGTGGGTGAATCCACCCAGGGTCATTTTTCGAAAAGAGCAGGACCTACTGTTGAGATATTAAGAGGTTCCCCAAAAGATAAGAGTGGTTGGTAGGAGGGAAAGTGTGATGGGGAAGTGTTAGAACTATATCGAATGTCATAAACTCTACCCTAAAGCAAATTCCACTGCAATCTCCACATAGACAGAAAGGGCAAACGCTAGGACCCAGATTTTCACCTCGCCTCAGTTACTCTTCCCCCAACAACGCATTAGCCAATTCTTCCAAGGGAATGTGAGTTTAAGGGACTAAATATCTAAATATCTGAGAAGCATAATACCATAAGAGAAAGACTTCCAACCGAACGATACATACATTATTTAAAAGCAGATGTGAAAAAGGAAAATAACATAACTGGCCACTACTCTGGCCACCCTGTTCTCTCTCTGGGGAGCTCCTCAAATTCCTGACACAGAGATGATACTCAGGACCCTGTTCTAGCACCAGGGCTGATGTCTGTCTTGATTCCTTGGGGTCCATATAAATGTAAGTGGACATTTATATGAAAGGCAAACATGGAAACAAGCAGCAGCTATGGTAGGTAATTCAAGAGCCAATCAAACAGAATTAAGGGGAAAAAACTCACAAGGAATGAAGAGGAAGTTATATACAGATAAAGGTGATACTCCATCAAAAAAACAATTGATCAGAAACATTTGGGCCAGAAAAATATAGTCGTGATATAAAAGGCAACACCTGACAGAATCCCAGGGGAAAATAAATGGATCAAAAGATATTCTGAGAATTTAACTTATGCTTTCCAGAAACTGCAGGTCAAGCAGTTGAAAAATATTTTGGAGGCTATCTATATACTGTTATACACTAATAGGTATGTATTGTTGAGTAAAAACTCTTGGGGAAGACAAGTGTGTAGTATGTGACTTTCATGTAAGAATGTGGGAGAAATAATATGCATGTGTAGCTTTTTATTTGCTTCTATTTGAAGAGAAACACTGGACAGGTAAAGACATAAATAAAAATATTAGAGGACGGGGAAGTAAAGTGTACACAAAAAATATACCAAAAAATCTAATTATATATTTTAAAGTTTTGATTTTGTAGATATGTATTTTAAAAAAGAAACAGAAGTCCAGGGCTTTCCAAGTCAGCCATGTCAAATCCAAGGGGGAATGGATTCTGTGATTTGGTATTCTCTACTGTAATAGGATTAGCCGATGCTCAGACCCAGGGTCAGGAGTGCCTATTTGTGGGCACTAATGCAGTATGTAGGGGCTGGTCCAAGATTATATGATGAAAAGAAGTCTGACACTTGAATCAGAGTTGATGGCAAGGATTGAGGGAGGATCCACAGATAGACCAGCTCCAGGGCAGGACCCAAAAGCTATTTGTCAAAGATTTGCCGAAAGTTTAGAGCCCATTTAATGTGGAGGCTTTAAAGAACAGAGCAGAGGAAGATGAGACAGGTGCATCAACATTCTGAGAAATTGGTGCATCAGAAAAAGTCTAACAGACCTATACGCAAATCAGGACCAGGTGAGGATGTTCCAAATCTGGCGTTACTAGAGCTTTAATATGGGTCCATTAAGGACCAAACCAATCCAGCTTGGCTGGTGGGCTCGAGATAAATGAAAGGATCATGAAGGGAGGACTGTACGTATAAATCATGCAAGCAGGTCTTGAGGAAAATGGTACATCACTTTTCAAGTTCCAATAGTAATAGGTTAAGTTAAAAAGTGCTTTCGCATTCATTCTGTCATGTGAAGCTCAGAGTAACTCAAACAGCCAGAACTCCTATTTCTGTTACCACTTCTTAGATGAGAAAACTGATTTTCGAAAAAGTGAAACTGCGTGCTCACGTTCATAGCTAGTAAGAGGCTGTGCAAAGAACGAATACAATTCTTATTCCTGCTCATTGCCTGTCATTAATTTATTCATCACTCATTTCGAGTCCCTAATAAGTCAGGGACTTCTTAACAAGAAGCAACGTTTCCCCCTGAGCAGCCCACCATACCCTGAGGTCCTCTTTCTGCTAATACTGTATCCAAAAGGAATTTTCTTCCTCGTGTCTTTAACTGTACTACTGGCAAGAAGAAATGTGCAATCAACCCATTAAATTCAACTCCGGGGGTTTCAAGATCTCCATGGGAGGCCAGAAAGCCCATTTATTCAGGGTCTAATTATCTAGTCTTGTGGTTTAATAACACTCCCTCACCTACACTACCTCTGTGCTCTGAGAACCATTTCATTGGATATTAGTATCGTGAAGGAGAGCATATGGAAATGAAAAAGATGGAATTCAAATCCATCAGTTTTTCTATTTGTTAGTTGCCCATAAATAAGAATGGTGAGGAGGCAGTCGGGAGTAATGACAAAATGAGAAGCTTGGATTATTTGGTGATATAAACTATTCAGCCTAACTTCCCCTCTCCCCTCACTGCCATGAATAATAAAGTTGGAGCTTTCTCACAGCCATGTGCTGATTGGCCTTGGATCCTATGTTTTTCTATTCTTTTATATTAAAGATTGCAAAAGGCTTCTCCAATATACAGAACTGTTATCATGTTAAAATCATTATTTGTTTGCTTTGCTTTAAGTTAATGGGACAATGAGTGGGTTCAGGCAAATCAGAAATTCTGGAAATGCAGCCAATCGGAGGACTAAGGTCTACTAAGACATATTTTTGTTTAAGATGGGAAAAGAACAGAGAAACTATCATCGGAATTGAATGAGTAGATTTTTTAAAACTGTAAATGCAGGAAGGAATGAAATTAAAACAATTTCAAGTACACACTGCTTGTAACTGGATTCTAATGGAAGAGTCTGCAAGTTCACTTCAGATCATAACTTTCAAAATGAGTTTGTTGTTAAAATAATGAATTCCCAAGGAGACCTTGCCAGTGTTAAACAAGTTTTTTTCACAGTATCATTTGATAGAAATGTTTGGAACCTGTGTCACAAATAATAGACAATTGAATTTAGAGACATCCACAAAAGCTTTATAAAAAATACTGAAGCTAATGCTTTGTTTGGTCTCTGGAAACTGTCTGGAACCCTCCACCGGTGCTCCACTAACAGTGATTCCAATGACAGCCATAAGCGATTACAGTTTCCAGAACCAGTCGTTAACTACTGGTGTCTTGAAAGAAGAAGGCAACTGTTTGAAAATGTTGGGAAGAAACTGTGGTTCCCTAACCGTGCTTCTAAACAGAAGTTCATGTTTGCCAGGCAGAAAATTGCAGCAAGGTGTTTTCGAGGTAATTCCCTCCCCTCGTGTAATTCAGACTGCCTGTCAATCTTCTCTTCTATCTTTTATCCAGATGGCTCTGTCTTTCCTGTTCTCAACCCTATCTACTGAAAGACTGAATAAAGAGACGAACAATGGAAAGAAAAAAGGCACATCACTCCTCTTTCACTTTTTTCCCCTCTTAAGTCCGATCTCAGTTGAGCAAAATGTCACTACACTTCGGTGTAGTGGGCAAACACGACTAGACCCTTTACAGGGTGTGAATTAAGATACGCTATTCATCACAGACAGAAAGTTAAATAAAGAAGTGCACAGTCTGGAAAAATCAAGATTATGCAGTGTGTCTTCTTGATATATTAGGCAAATACTGAGAAGGGGGCTGCAGGTTAGAAAGAGATAAAAAGTACAGCCAATTTAACAAAACTAATCTATAAGTAACCATCTGTATTGAGAGACAGAAATTGATTTCCTCCATTAATGTGACACAATAAACTCCTCACCAAGACAATTAAAGTAAAAGCTACTGAAATACAAGAGAACTTTGGGATCTACCACAACACACCGAATTGTTTGCATCTCTTCAAATAGGTGTTCCCCTTGATATATTTTTCATTCCTGATGGGCCAATACATGTTTGTTATATGAAGTATTTTAAATAGACTTAAGGTATAGAAGTGGATCTATTAGGGTGAAGTATCTTTTTTTCTCTTCTCCCTGTCTTTTCCATACCCTATTATTTCCATCATCATCACTCTACTCTTGCCAGTAAGTTCTAAAAAGTAGCTAGCTTAGAATAAATGTCATTAGTCCTTATATGATGGTCAGAGATACAAGTTGTTAGGATGTTTCTCAAAAAGTGTTTATTTCAGGGTCAGATAAATTGACCTTTTCTCTTTACCTCTACATGATGACAGCTGACTGATTTTCTTCTTTTTTTTATTCTAATAAAAGTAGACCAATGTTGACAAAAGCTTAGTCTCTTCAAGTACAGGACAATTTGGAATAAAATTTTATAAAATCAATCTTATATCTATTGGCTAGGCGTCACCTACCCTGATATTTCTTATAGGGATTTGCTAACTACTTTCTTAGTTCTGTATATCATAAAGTAACACATTTTGAATTTTGATTTTTCATTTTTGATGAGTAGGGACATGTTTAATTTACTCAGCTGGTTGGAGACTTATTTTCTAATTATTTAATGTCTCCATCCTCTACTTTTTATTCTTTTTCTTCACCTCTCTGCCCCTCCCCCGACTCCCTCTCTTCTTTCTTCCCGCCTTTCCTCAGTTCTCTACCTCTTCTTTCTCTCTTTCCCACCCTTCCACTATCCTTTTTTTTCTGGTTTTTTCTTTCTATAATTATGTGATGACTTTCTACTATGTGGCCACCACTATGCTCGATTCCAGCACAGTTCCATCCTTGAGGAGCTCAAACTAAAACAGTGTTGCAACAGGGGATTATGGAAGGGACTATGTCCCGGGTACTGTGGGAAAACCGAGAAAGGAAGGGGCAGTTCCTTGAAGGGGCAAAGGATAGGGTGGAATGATTGAAAATGTTTTTAATTTCTAATTTTTAAGAGTCTATCAAAGAAACGAGGACATTTTAAGCAGAAGGAAAAATAAACAAGTGTACAAAGATATAAAAATACACAGGATGATTATGGAATTGTGAGTAGCCGTGGCAAGCTCATGCCAGAGAGGAAGTGGTAGTGTTTGCAGTAGGGGGAACATTAGTTGTAAGGCAAGATTTTGTTTTTTAAAAATTTTTATTGAAATACAGTTGATTTATAATGTGTTAGTTTCAGGTGTACAGCAAAGTGATTCAGCTATATATATATATTTTCAGATTCTTTTCTGCTATAGGTAAAATTATAAGATACTGAGTATAGTTCCCTGTGCTATACAGTAGGTCTTTGTTGGTTATCTATCTTATATATAGTAGTGTGTATATTTTAATCCCAAACTCCTAATTTATCCCTCCTCCCCTTCCCCTTTGGTAATCATGTTTCTCTTCTATGTCTGTGAGTCTATTTATGTTTGTAAATAAGTTCATTTGTATCATTTTTTTAGACTCCAGCTATAATCAATATCATATGATATTTGTCTTTGTCTGACTTGCTTCACTTAGTTTGATAATCTCTGGTCCATCCACGTGACTGAAAATGGCATTTTTTCATTCTTTTTAAAATTCCATTGTGTATATATACCACACCTTGTTTAAATTTGTGGTAGGCACTGTGAATTTGATCTTGTAGGCAATTCACTCCTTTAAGGGTTTTCAAGATAGTAAATAGAGCGACTTATTCTACTTTAAAAAATCATTTTTTCATATAGTGGATTACAGACTCTTCAAAGAAATTTATAAACAAAAAAATCTCTTATCTGTGATCCCTTCCCAAGTAATTTTATAAGCAAATATCCTGGAACTGTGAACCCAGGAGCACCTCCTGCCGGGGGAGTGCCCATGGTTTCACTGGACCCTCCCAAGTCAGGCTGCGGTACCCAGCGCTGCTCAAGGAGGAGATGCATGGTCTGTGAGATTCACTCACAGCTGTTCTGGAACCTCTAGCTAGGAGTTTCTCAAAGTTCAAGTCCACTCCCTTCAGCATATAATTTGAGAGCATCCTATTTATCAAAATCTAAAATGGCAGGAGGAGACGGGATCCACCATAGTATCAGAATAAAGGTATTCATTCAATGAATTCTTCCATTCACCCAAAATGCCGCTGCTTCTTGAGAAAGATTTTGGTTATTTTGTTGTGATTGTGATCCATTTTCAAGTGCACATGGGGGCAGCTCGAAACATTTGCTATTGAGTGATCAATGTCATAAGAAAATTGTGGAACATCTCTTACAAAATTGCGGTCATCTTCTTTGACAGCTTTAGCAGAAAGAGTGGGAAATTGCAGAAAATTGTTTTAAAAAAAGCAGTTAAAATGGTTCACACTTACTGACAACCTCTATCTCAAACCCTGCTATTTATCATTTATTTAATTTAATCTATGGTTTTAGCTACTAGTTTAAATTTCACTTTCGATTTTCTCCCTTGTGTTAAGACTCCCTTGCCTCCTGCATCCTGCATCCCAGCAGTGAGCATATATGTGAAGCTGATTACCAGGCACCTGGGCAGTTACATATTCAGGTCTCCAGCTCTAAATGGGGATGAGTGCTTATTAAAGACTGCCATTTTATGCACGTATTTTATGATTATTCTCCTTTGTTTAAACTGCAAACATTCCAAACTCTTTTTTTTTACATCTTTATTAGAGTATAATTGCTTTACAATGGTGTGTTAGTTTCTGCTTTATAACAAAGTGAATCAGTTATACATATACATATGTCCCCATATCTCTCCCTCTTGCATCTCCCTCCCTCCCACTCTCCCTATCCCACCCCTCCAGGCGGTCACAAAGCACCGAGCTGATCTCCCTGTGCTATGCGGCTGCTTCACACTAAATTTATGGTTTCCCTTTTTATTGCTGACAATCTGACCTCCTTTTTAAATTAACTACAGAGGTTTGGTTTATACTAATCAATAAGAACTATTAGCTTCAATATTTGTATACAGAAAAAACCTTTTTAAACCTCCTTTTAAAATTAACTAGAGGTTTGGTTTATACTAATCAATAAGAACTATTAGCTTCAATATTTGTATACAGAAAAAACCTTTTTAATGTACAGGAAAGTTTGAACTATTTGAGAGTTTTTAAAATTAATAATGCAATAGAATCAAGCCTCTGGTTTTTGAAATAAAACTCCTTTCTCCTCTCTGGACTGAGAATTGTAATGGTTTTGTCTACTTATTTGCCTCAATCAAATATGACCTTGCATTACCTCTTATTTTCTTGTCTACTTGTCCAAATATTGTGTCGTAAGTATTCTTACAAGTAAGCTTTTTAATGTATAGGAAAGTTTGAACTATTTGAGAGTTTTTAAAATTAATAATGCAATAGAATCAAGCCTCTGGTTTTTGAAATAAAACTCCTTTCTCCTCTCTGGACTGAGAATTGTAATGGTTTTGTCTACTTATTTGCCTCAATCAAATATGACCTTGCATTACCTCTTATTTTCTTGTCTACTTGTCCAAATATTGTGTCGTAAGTATTCTTACAAGTAAACTGTAAGCTCCCAGAAAGTATGAAATGTACACCATTTTTTTCTAGCTCCCCAAACCCCCAGAAAACCTCATATGTTACTTGGCATATTCTACGTTAAAAATGTTCCATCAGGATTAAATATTTTGAGGAGAAATTTGCCTCTACTCTTTTAGTACATTTAATACACAACTCAAGAAAGTAGATTTGCTTATTACCTTCCTTCCTCTTATAGTTCATAGTCGCATTTGCTTTGAGACTTTTCAACTTTGTGTGAGAGAGGAGCACAATTACTCCCGCAAATAATGGGAAAGTAGATTGAGGGAAAAATTATATTTTCCAATACATAAACGGGGGTCATCTGCCTTAAAGAGTTACCTATAATGAATTTTAAATAATTGATGTAATGCAGTGTAGAAAAATAGACAGAATTTGCAGCAACATGGATGGACCTAGAGATGGTCATACTGAGTGAAGTAAGTCAGAGAAAGACAAATATCATATACTATCACTTATATGTGGAACCTATAAAAAAGGGTACAAATGAACTTATTTACAAAACAGAAAGAGAGTCACAGATGTAGAAAACAAACATGGTTACCAGGGGTAAGGGGGGGGAGGAATAAATTGGGAGATTAGGATTGACACAAACACACTACTATACATAAAATAGATAACTCATAAGAACCTGCCGTCTAGCACAGGGAACCCTACTCAATACTCTGTAATGACCTATATGGGAAAAGAATCTAAAAAAGAATCTAAAAAACACTTTGCTGTGCACCTGAAACTAACATAACATTGTAAATTAGCTATATGCCAATAAAAATTTTTTAATAAATAAAACATTAAAAAATAGGCAGAAACATAGGTAAGTGAGAGATGATGTGAAGTTATTATTAAAAATGGAGCAGAAGAGCCTAGAAAGAGAAGAAAAGAGAGAAAGGAAAATAATTCGTTCTGGCAAGAAATGACTTCAAGGCTGACTTTTATAGGAAAGGAGTAAGTTTAGAAACAAACTGGAGGAAATTGAAAGTGATCTTTGATCATTTAGAGAGTAGATGCCAACAAAATATCCTTCTAAAGGAAGTAGTCATAGTAAGGAAAAAATCATCACCTTAACCCTAGAGCTAAAAAACTAGAACTTATAAATTATGAATAATGTCTTATAAATCAGTCAGGGATATTAGAGAACTAAGAGAACTATACAGGTGAAACAAAATATATATTGAAAAGGAGCTGATGTTACTCCTGAGAGAAGAGTCAAAACAACAACAAAAAACAAGGACTTCACTGGTGGTGTGGTGGTTAAGAATCCGCCTGCCAGCGCAGGCAGCAGGGGTTCGAGCCCTGGTCCAGGAAGATCCCACATGCCGGGAAGCAACTAAGCCCATGCACCACAACTACTGAGCCTGCACTCTAGAGCTCACGAGCCACAACTACTGAGCCTGTGTGCCACAACTACTGAAGACCCACACACATAGAGCATGTGCTCCACAACAAGAGAAGCCACCACAATGAGAAGCCTGCAATGAGAAGATGATTTGAGTTTGAATGAATAAGTCAGTAATTCTTTTCTGCACCTATATTAAATGTATATGGAAAATAGGTGGATAGGAAATTATGTATCCTTTTCTGATCTCTGGGAAGGTTTTATAGCTATTCTTTTCAGCTGTTTCCTCATAATTTTGAATGATTCTGTATTCTCAAGATGTACTTCCCATAACCATTTATGTCAATAACTCAGGATTTTCCTTGTCAAAGGTGAAATACCTGATTTTGTGAAGGCTGTTGTAACAATTGGCTAAAGATATCAACAAATGCCAAAATGTCTTGAAGACAATGGTTGCAAATATGTTGAATGTTATCCCAACAAGAGCAAGGGTGGAAATGAACAAATTAATTGACGTAAGCTTAGTGCAAAAGATATAATTTTCAAATTATATGTATGCTTAGGGGTATCTTAACATGTGGGAAGAGTATTTTGAAGGTGCTTTTCTTTTTTAATAATTGGATATATTTATACTTAGTTCTGTACTGTTATGAAATAAGAAGCACTATGATTGTACAGTACCTAAAGTTCACAAAACATTCAAAAGTATCAAATAGAAACTATTTTTATCTTACAAAAATGTTTATAGTAGAAAGGTCCTCTGAAAGAAGCAAAAAAAAAAGTACCTATGAAAATATTTTAGCTAAAATATTTATATATTTTAATGCAAAAAATAGAATTGAATATACTTTCTGTCCAGCAGAATTTGCCCCTATAGAGAGATAATTTCTCAATTAAAAATACGATATGTAGAGCAGAGTCAATTAAATCTATCAACAGCAAAGTATGCAAGTGGAAATACAACAAACTAAAAAGTTTCTGCACACCAAAGGAAACCATCAACAAAATGAAAAGGCAACCTACTGAATGGGAGAAAATATTTGCAAATCATGTATCTGATAAGGGATTAATATCTAAAATATATAGCAAACTCATGCAACTCAAGAGCAAAAAAAAATTCAATTAAAAATGGGCAGGGGACACAGGTTCATGCCCTGGTCCGGGAAGATCCCACATGCCGCAGAGCGGCTGGGCCCGTGAGCCATGGCCGCTGAGCCTGTGCATCCGGAGCCTGTGCTCTGCAACGGGAGAGGCCACAACAGTGAGAGGCCCATGTACTGCAAAAAAAAAAAAAAAAAAAAAAAAAAAGGGAAAGATGGCTATTTTTCCAAAGAAGACATTCAGACAGCCAACAGACACATAAAAAGATGCTCGACATCACTAATCATCAAGGAAATGCAAATCAAACCCACAATGAGATATCACCTCACACCTGTCAGAATAGCTATTATCAAAAAGACAAGACTTAACAAGTGTTGGAGAAAAGGGAACTGTCGTGCACTGCTGGTGGGAAAGTAAATTGGTACAGCCACTATGGAAAACAGTATGGAAGTTCCAAAAAAAATTAAAAATACTACCATACAATCCAGAAATTCCACTTCTGGGTACATATTCACAGAAAACAAAAACACTAAGTTGAGAAGATATCTATCTGCAGCCCCATGTCCACTGCAACGTTATTTACAACAGCCAAGGCATGTAAGCAACCTATGTGTCCATCAATGGATGAATAAAGGAGATGTGGTATAAATATATACAATGGAATATTATTCAGTCATAAAAAAGGAACTCTTGCCATTTATGACAACATAGTTGGACATTTAGGGTATTATGCTAAGTAAAATATGTCAGACAGAGAAAGATAAATACTATATGATCTCACTCATATGTGGAATCTAAAGGAAAAAAAAGCAATTCACAGAATCAGAGAATGGATTGGTGGTTGCCAGGGGTGTGGGGTGTGGGTGGGCAAAATGGGTGAAGGGAGTCAAAAGGTACAAACTGACAGTTATAGAATAAGTAAGTCATAGGAATGTAATGTATAGCATGGTGATTCTATTCTAGTTAATAGTACTCTAGTGTATATTTGAAAGTTGCTAAGACAACAGATCTTAAAAGTTCCCATCAAAAGAAAAATATTTTTAACTATGTGTGGTGATGGAGGTAAATGACTTGTGATGATTTAGATACACAGGCAAATGTCAAATCATTTTGTTGTACATAGGAAATCGATATGTCATAGGTTGATTAGATCTCAATAAAACTTTGTAATTAAATAAAAAGAAAGTATCAACCATTTCAAAGTTTTTAACCATAAATTGCCTCCTGGAAGAAAACAGCTGACAACGTTATGGAAAAAACATTATTCCCATCTACTGAGGATGATGTACTCCCGAGAAAGCACTTGGTACGTGGCAGCCCTAGGAAGTTGCCATGTTTGGCTACTCTCCTGTTCTTTTGTACTTTCAGCTAAAGAGGAATGGTTTTTTCTTTCCCTATGGGTCTTGCTTTGCCCCCTGGAACAGAGATGTTGTAGCCATTTGACTAGTATTCTCGCTTCCATTCTACCAAGCAGAGTCAGCAGAGTTTACAGTCCACACATAATCACTCCAGCAGCAGCCACTCAATATAGCTTTTTTTTTTTCCTCCCTGAGGTCTGTATGCACCTTGCAGGCAGTTTAAGGGTGCACCACACATAAGGAGTCTGCAGAGAAGGGCGCTTTTTCACCATGCTTCGCACCTCCACATTTTTGATAGCATGTAGCTTAGGCTTTGACCTATTTTTTTAAATCTAATTCTGAAACTCAAAATAAAATGTCCTTTTTTGAGTGACATTTATCCTGTCTAGTTTTTTCATCTTCTATTAAATTGTCAACAAAAGATAATTTTGTCCTGACATATTCCTAAGTATGATCCTAAACCCAAGGCAGAGGACTTCTACAAAAAATATCATTCTTTCCCCCATCTTCTCACCAAATTTTACCTGGAGAACAAGAAGGTACTGGAAAGGAAAGAGGGCCAAAAGGGCTTTCTGATTGCTCTTGGGTGACAAAAGGTGTGCCCCTATATGCATTACAGTTGGGTCCAAGCACTTTTCTGACTTGTAAGCAGATGAAAGATAGTATGAGGTCTCCTCAGGAAATACTGAGGTGGTAGTGGTCTGAGAGGTTGATTTATCCTGGGTGGCCTGATTAAAGTTCTCCCCATTCATTTGAAGGCAGCTGTGACAAAAGAAATGAATGCTAGAAGCCTGGCCTATCAGTCCCAGCTATCAGATCATCCTCGTTCCAAATCTCTTGGACGAATATTCCTACCCATCTTCTCAGGATTCTGAGCCCTATGCTGTGACAAATGGCTCTACCATAATATTAAATATAATTTTTTTTCTCATCACTATTTCAGCCCTTACCCTATCTGTAACTATTTAAACTCATTCCTTTACTATCAACTTAGACTTCTTACAGAGATGAACTTATGGCTATATACATGTATATATGTTTAACTTTTTACTTTATAATTTCCATTTGCAGAGATATATACTTAAAAGTTTAACAGAACTCCTGAAGTTCTGTAGAGTGTCAGGTTATTTTCTACTTTGGACACATGGAATAGAAAGGAAGTCCTTGGAAGGGGACAGATGGAAAGAACAGAATGCACTCAAGCCCACTAATGACGACAGGGAAGGACTGGGATTCTGCTCAGAGAGGAAGATGGGATAGGAGCGGGGACATCTAGAAAGAGTTGTCACATGTACAGATTGGACAGTAAGTAAATGGGTCCCTCTTTTCTACATATTATTCTCAATCTTATCAATAAAAGACTATACCTCAGTTATTTTTAATGCATTTTTAATCAGATTGTTTCTATAGACACAGATCCCAGAGAAAACACCCCAGAGATGTCCCTGACTAATTAGGTCAACTGTCTTCTTGCTTCATATGATCTACAACCATATTACTTTATTCATACAAGTCTTCATTTTATTTTATTCATACAAATTTTGATGCTTATAAGGATTTTAATAGACCGTTCCTCTCAGTTTTAGGCTCCCATCCTAAATCTAATGGGTAGGGGGAGAGATGCTATAGGGTACAGTAATCTATCATCTTTCATTCCTGATCCACCAACATCCTGGACCTTACCTCCTCCCCAGAGATGATACGTATCTCTTCATGGGCATAGTGTAAATGTCAATGAGTATATCAGCTAGATTGTGGCATGGAGGAAAGAGTGTAATTTCCCCCCCCCCCGCCCCCCGCCCGGCTAGATATGCCTAATATGGAATTAAAGATCTAACTAGATGATATGACCAAAGGAGGTCACCTAAAAGTATCCTTTACCTCAAAATCCCATCGTTTTGTCCCAAATTTTACTGGTGTCTTTTCTGGGTGGTTAATTTAAAGCTCACGTTAAATCATGTGTTGTATGGGTGTATTAGTTAAGGAAATGCTCACTAAGTACTCTAACAGATAAACCCCCAAATATTAGTGACTCAACAATCACAACTTATAAACGATAACTGTTCATTCCTCACTTGTATAAGAGTCCCTGATATGTTACTAGTTGGTAAGTTTCCCACAATCGAGTAGGACCCAGGTTGGCAGATGTTGTTATCTTTTTAATATGGTTTTGAAGGTTATCTTGGGGGTGTGTTCCAGACTGCAAATGGAGGGAGGGAGGGAGAGAGAGAAGGGAGAGAAGACAGGAGGACATATTATGGGCAAGGCCTGTGAGAGGTAGATATAGTATCTTCCTATATTCCTTTAGTCAGAACTCAGTAGCATGGCCATAACTTCCGCCACTGCATTCCCAGGAGGAAAGCAAATAGGTTTGATACATGTTATTTTTCTGTGCCACAATGGAAAAGGTAAGAGAGATTTGTTCATACAAATGCTACCAGAGGTAGGGTTTGCAAGAAAGTAGGTCTGAAGATAGAAGTTTTGTAGGATACTTGGGAAAGTGATCTTCTACCAAGAAAAATATTTGCCCATCCTCCTATGACACATCTAATGGGGAACAACATAAAGATAATGAACAGCTAAGACAGACGAAGAAGACGGCAAAAACAAAGAGGAAGAAAGGAGACAGGCACAGGAAGTCTTCCTGAGGACAACTGTTTCCACTTTGCTACGTGCTCTGTGCTCTCCCTTCTACACAGAAGTTGTAAGAATCCCAAATGACGGTGAACGCCTGTGTGATCAAAGTCAGTGCTTCCTAAAATTGAGAAAAAGGATCAGATTTAAGACTCGCCACTGACAAGAGCTACCAGACACTTAGAATGAGCCAGACACTGTTAAGTGCTTTGCTTGTATTAGTGTTTTTTAATTTTCACAACAACCTTATGAAGTACTGTAGTTCTATTTAGGTCACTTCTACAAAAATTGAAATTGAAATTCAGAACTAAAGTGGCTTGTATAACATAACACAGCAGAAAGTACTGAAGCTAAGACTAAGTTCCATGTTAGTTTTACTGCAAAACCTTGTACTTCTTCTGGTGATATTGGGAAGGCTGAAGCTATCATACTTTAATATAATCAATAATATGATATACACCTCACTGGGAAAAGAATAGACTGTTATTTACCAGAAGAAAGCTATTTGCCTTAAGAAAGAAACATTAAAAATGTTAATAGGGGGCTTCCCTGGTGGCGCAGTGGTTGGGAGTCCGCCTGCCGATGCAGGGGATACGGGTTCGTGCCCCGGTCCGGGAAGATCCCACGTGCCGCGGAGCGGCTGGGCCCGTGAGCCATGGCCGCTGGGCCTGCGCGTCCGGAGCCTGTGCTCCGCGGCGGGAGAGGCCACAGCAGTGAGAGGCTCACGTACCGCAAAACAAAAACAAAAACAAAAACAAACAAAAAAAAATGTTAATAGGTTGTATTCAGTAAAAATCAAAGTACTGATTACAAGTAGTTTATTTTGAGGAAATATGAGGAAATAGAAATATTCAAGTACAATAATAAAACAAGGAAAGTTTTAGAAAAATCCAATGTATTAAAATACGTTCTACCCTTAGAAACTTGAAGTCCTTTGCCTTTGCCTTGTGACTTTACAAATTTATTGTTCTTTCATTAAGGTGCTATGAGTCCAGATTCTGACCACTCCTTTGAGTTACACATCACTATTCTTCACATTTGAGTATGATGTTCTGGTCTAACCTTCACTTGTGATCATTTGTTTCTGACTTCACTTGGTTTACAATTTTTCTGGACATTATTGCCACAGGATTAACATCTTTGTAAGCATTTCGTTAAATACTTGAGCTTGGCTGCTTCAAGAAGTGAGCACATAGTTTTACAATGTGTTAGGCACAGATAATGCGTTTTTAATTGTGAATATACTTATTGGAGGCAAAGGAAGTATTAACTGTGTTCTCATGGGTCAGTAATTGCAAATTGAGGAAGGCTTTCCCTAATGCTCTCTTCTCATGCTATTTTATTTCTCCTGTTTTTCTCTTGTCTCTTCCCGATTCATGGATCTGTCTCCAGCTCTCCTGACAGCTGCGCCAACAACTGGAAACTCAGGTAACTTTACTCCAGTGCCCCCATCCTGTTGACATTTTCTGGCTCTTTCTCATTTCAAAAGTGGCCTACACTCAAAGCAATTAATTTCTCGAAAAATGCAAGACTATAAACACTTGCTGTGCTTTTGATGCTTCTCAGTAGAGGAACTAATGACAATGTCTGTTGGTTTAAAGTGTGACAAGGGTATATGCAGAGAAAAGCATGCATGGTAAATCTCTTCATGGTAGGTTTGCTTTTGAACTGTGCCCAGACCATCTTACAACAGTTCAACTGGAGTAAATATCTCTTTCATAAAAGTTGTCCATACTCCCTGTCTCCACCTCCATCAATTCCAACCTCTTCTCAATCTCCATTGCTACCACCCCTCTCCCCTTCCCCCAAGTCAACAAGAATTTGCTGGTTCTTAACTCCTAAAGACACTTTCTGCTTTTCATTTTAAAATGCCCTGCAGCGTGATACTATCACCTCCACTTTCTGAAAACAATCTCCATCAAATATTGTGCCTTACAATACTTTTTCCTTTAAAATTGTGGAATAATGAAAATTGCAAAAAAAGTTTAAATGACACTATGATGAACACCTCTGAGGCCACCACCTTAACTCAAGAAAATTAAAACATAACAAATACAGTTCAAACTTCCCACGTGTTTCCTGACTGCAAGCCTCTCTCTCTCTCTCCCTCTCTCTCTCCATTCCCCAAACCCTCAATATGGTCAATATCGTCTATCTTCATTTTCTCAACTTGGATCACATTTGTATGTATCCTTAAATAATTTATACTGTTGATTTGCATTTATTTAAATTTTATATAAATGGAGCTAAACTATATCTATAGCAGTTTTTGTTTTATTGTTACTGTTTTTTAAGTTAAATGTTGTTCGTCAGATTTATTCAAATTGCTTTGTATAGCTATAGACCATTTCTTTTTATAGCACATTCATTGTTTAAATCTACTACTGCTGACTGCCCAAAAGACCACCAGAAAAACTTGCTAATCAAGTAAAGTTTATTAGACTTACTGTAGTAAAGCACAAACAACATTGACAATTTTAAAAGTATTTCAGAAGGGACAAACCAGGGCGAATACTTCTGCATTTTGAAGCACTGGGCTACGTGATTTTCAGGTGGGCCTTACAAGGGAGGAAACAGTTTGAGATTGAACAGGATTTATGGCATTATGTCTTTGGAGCAAGGGTTTTGAAGAGCATCTTGCTCAGTCTGATAGTCCGTGAGATGACAGGAGAATTATTAGTTTGTAAAGTAGGTTATTTTAGATGGTGCATAGGCTTATTTCCGGAGCAAGTATTTCTTGGAACAAGCTAATTTATTTTGCTTTTTCTCAATATTGCTTAACATAGGACCACTGTTAACATGGCTCAGTTTTATTTAATTATGGGGCAGAAAAGGATTGTTTAACACATGATGGAATTGTGTTTAAATTCTCCCCACAATTTTTAAAAATCCATTTTCTCTATCAACTGTTTTCAATGTTACTGTGAACGATGCTATAATACTCCTTTTTAATATTAAAAAATCTAAAGTGTAATAAATGGTTATAAGGAATGTACATTTTAGAATTTACTAGACAATGAAACTTTGCTCTACAAATACACTGTTGTAAGTTAAATTCCCACCAGAACCTTATGAGAATTCTCTGTCCACACTTTTGCCAGTACTTACAACTGTTAGATTTTTAAAGTTTTCCCCAAATTTAAATGATACCATGGTTCAGTTTGCTTTTTGTAGTCACTACTTGGTTTGCTTTCTGTCAGTTGCTCTTCCTATCTTTTATCCACTTTTCTACTGAGTCTGTATTTTTCTACATTGACTTTAGATGCTCTGGAGTTTCATGTAAACCATTTTTTAAAAAATGATTATATGCATTGCAAATATTTTATCTCAGTTTTTGGCTTGTCTTTCCTTTCTCCATTTTATATATTTAATTTCCTATAAAGATTTTTTTTAATGTAGTAAGATTCATCAATCTTTTCATTATAGCTCATAATTTTTGTCCCATTCAAGATATATTTCCCTGCTAGGAAGTCATCAACGTGTCTTCCTGTGTTTTTTTCTCCTCGTTTTACAGGTTGGCTTTAAACATTTAGATCTTTAATTAACCAGGAATTAATTTTTGTACTTGGTGTTAGTCAGAAACGAATTTCATTTTTTACTATACATGGATGACTCGTTTTCACAGCGTAAGAGAGAACATCTTTTTCAACTTTCTATCACATATCAAACTTCCAAATATGAGTTGGTCTACTCCGGGCTCTAAATTCTATTCCACTGTGCTATTTGCCTATTCCAGAACCAATACCATCCTCTCTTAGTGTAGTGTGATGATATTTGAGACTTGGAGAAGCAAATTTTCCTATCCAGTTCTTTTTTCTTCAAGGGTGTCTTTCCCCCCACTTTTCCTCTTCCACAGAATTGTGGAGTCACCTGTCAAGCTCTACTGAAAAAACAAACCAACAAAAACAAGAAACAAATTTTAAAATCCCATTGCCATTTTAATTGGAACTGTGTTGACTCTAGGTCATTTGGGGATTTTAAAAATGATATCCGAACTTTCTATTCATGAAGATAGAATCTCTTGCTCCTTGTTTGTAGCTTTCTTAATGTTGTAGTGACTATGGAAATGCATTTCTCTGATCTCTTAGTGTAGAAAGCGTAGTGGATGAAGGCCCTGGTTGACATCTCTCTGGATCTATCATCAAGTTCAGGCAGGTGACGTTGCACTTGTTCAAAGTTGCTCCCAGACAGTGTTGGAGCACACAGGGTAATAAATTCAGGCCCAGTCCTACTTAATTCAAGTCTCCTCTGACAGGTAACTTTGACTCAGAGACTCCCCATTGGCTTGGCAGAAACTTTCTTATAACTGCTTTGTGGTCTTCTCCTACCCAAGCCTCCTTCCTTCCCTCATTTCTTCCCCAAGTATCAAACCTACATCACAGTCTAAGGTTTACTCTTTCCCCTTTATCCTCCAGATGTTCCCTCTAATCAATCTATTTCATTGCTAATTACATCTAGGTGCCAGCCTCTTGCAAATCACCCAAACACAGTGATTTTCAAAGTTATTTCCAGACTTTTATGAGATTTTTTAAATAAACATTTAAGATTTAAAAATCATACTTCTTGATTGCTATTGGGGGTAGAGAGATTGAACATAGGGACTAGCATATATCTTTGAGGACTTGCCTAATTCATGCTATTCCCTACCTAAAAGATTTAGAAAAGCAGCAGAAAGAGTACACCATGTTCATCAACCTGTAAATCTGTGGAACCACACTGGCCATCTTCTACCTCATAGCTAAGACTGAGGTTGCAGGGATAATAAAGGGAAAAGAGCAGAGTTCTTGACCCCTGCCTGCAAAAAGAGACTAAGGAACAAGGAATCGCAGAGCAGCAGAGCTCAGGGACGGCACATGAACCCGGTTCTGTAAACCTGAAACTGAAAAACAGAGTTCTAGACCCACTCTTGGCTTCTCAACCTCTCAGCCTCTGTTTGGGGATGTTGTTATAGTGAGACAGGTCCTATGGCTTCCATCTCTGAGATTTGGGACGTGGTACTTCAACAATACCCAGCTTCCTAGACAAGAAACCATTGCTGGGTAACACAGCCCAGGAGGCACCTGCTATCAATGGACCCCTAAGTAATGAAGACCACTTGCTAAGGGCTTGATAAATAGTGGATGAGTTTATCCATAAATCCAGGAGAGAAGTCAAGAATGAGTCATCTCCTCTTCTGACAGAACAGCCTTTAGTTGAAAACCAATCTAACCTTGAGACAGGATGTTTTGAAACAACCTACAGGCAGAAGAATAGAAAATTCTCTTAGAATTCAGCTGCTCCTCTGTTAGGGGAGGCTGGGACACGGCCACATCCTTGGCTGCCTTGGGCACTTTGCCTACAATGCTTCTTGCTGCAGAGTTCAGCAGTTCATCATGTCCCAAGGCTGAATGCTAGGACCCCAAATTGTGCACCCTCCTTGGGGTGATTAAAGTCATCCCACTTGGATGCTGCCCCAACTTGGCAGGCTCCTAGGTGGAGTCATCTGTTTTCATTCCATTGTTAACATCAGTTTGAGTTTCAATAGACCTTATCCTTTTGTTTCCCTTTTGGTCCGGAAGCCTCAATCCTATTATTTACCAGCAAATACGGCGATCACTGGTCTGCTTTCCCAAGGACTGAGCCAGACTAGTGATAACATTAAGTGAGGCTTCCAGTGAGCTAGAAGATGACCATGGTTCTTTATGATAATTCTTATTACATGACTATGAGAGATAAGACAGTGAGTCTAAGGAAGGTTGAGTACTTTGCCTAAGGTTACACGTAAACTTGTAAAATGCAGAGTTAGGATTTGAACCCAGGATTCTTGGACTTCGGATTCTGTGCCCTTTCTGTGGTGCATTTTCACCTACCGTGCTATGCACTTCAGTTCCCCATCTCTGTGTTCAGTCTCCAGGCTGGGTCATCTTATTGCATATCCTTAGATGCCTCAGTGCAAAGTGTGTAATTAAACCTTGACAACTCTCTCAGTCGGGTTCCCCCTGGGTCTCACTCTGTCCAGGGAAAACGGGGGTGTTACCCCTCACCATCTCCTACTACTCTACTTTATTGATAAATCCTCAGAAATTATAAATGTTGAGAAATCATGGTTTTTTCTATTACAAAATTTTGTTATTTCTAATCCCTTCTATCTATTTCCATTGATAAAAGCTACTGATTCTCAGATCCCAGATTTATTATCTGAGAGAGTACTCAGCTAAAGAAAAAGTTTTAAACTAATTTACTATATTTTCTAAGCTGTAAATTGCTTTCCATTAGCTTTAATTTATGAAAATATGCCACGAGAAGTCAGAAGATGTTGAATATGCACTGACACCAACACTCAGGGAAGGTTATGCCTCAGCTAAGGAGATGCTTAAGTCATTTGAAGGCTTATTTTAAAGTTCAAAAATAAAATTATTACTGCAGAGCCATCAACACAGTGCTTAGATAAAGGATATGATGGGAAAGCAATGAGTGACACTTTACATGAACAAATACCTTTTTATGGTCTATTAACAGTTCTGTGCTTGAACTAGTAGTTACACCCATTAGCTTCTAAATGGAGCATTGTTGAGAAGCACTGGACTGTGATATTAGGAATGATGTCATCAGTAGAATAAAGTGATTGAAGAGTTGAACTATTTTCAAATGATAGCTGGAGAGATACTACGGGATCAATGAGTTTGGTGTATAGGAAACACAGGGAGTTGGGTGGGGAGTTCCACCCCTTTCAAATGCTGACTAGGATATGTAGAGGGTTGATATTTTAGTTGGGTCCAAATAGTAAGTCACAGAACAAGAAATCAGGATGGATGGGGGTGTGATTTTCATGGACTCTCTTAACATACACAGGGGTACATTAGGGTTTACAGGACAAGAAAACCCAGCTGACTGAAAGGGAGAGTGTGCTGACGTGGACTAAATGGGACCATAAGACCCCAGCAAGCAGAGCAGACACCCTGTAGTCCTCCAGGCCAGTGGGGGACCTCTGTGATAATCTGGCACTGAGAAAGACATCCAGTCATTTGGCCAGCTTATGTAGTAGAAGTAATAAGAAAGCCTCTTGTTGGAGGTACAAGGACACTCAGCATTCTCAGGAAACAGGATGGATATCAGGATTATGACTATGCTTGTCATCAGAGATCACACCTGCTGGTGGGAACTGGGTTTCCAATGTGTTCAGTCTTATTGCAAGAAGCGGCCAGAGAGTCATTAAGTATTGAATAACAGAGCCTGTTCATTTGCTACAGCCTTCTACAGATTATGAATAATAAACTCAGTACATCTATGTGGTAATTCTTCCTGTCCACCTCTTATTCACCAATTATATTTTATTCATTTTTTGGCCCCATAGTAGCTAGATAAATGCTTGCCTAGTTTGAGTTCTTAGAAAATGCATGGTTGTGTTTTCTCTTTGAAACTAACCTATAAGGTAAGGAAGAAAATTGTTTCAGTAGCTTGTAACAGGTCCTCTTAGAGAGAAGGAAAACTATTAGGTCAATGTTTGTCGGTAGATTTAGGGGAGGAAAGTAAGCCTCCTTAGTCAAGGACATACATAATGAGAAAAAGTAAGATGAAGATCTGTGATGCACAAGCAGTAATAGGCATTGGATGCTGGGTTAGAGCCTAAGAAGAATGGGAAAGAATTGAGGAAACAGGCAGGTATCTGAGAAGCAAAGGGGAAGTAAGATTGTTCGATGAGACATTCCCGATGGTAGGGGCTTCAACAACAGGGATGCTTAATATTTGGTCCTGTATTGTTAACATTATTGGGAATTTTATCTGATTCTTTGAATCCTCAGGCTTTTCGTATGTTTTATTTTGGACACAGAGGAATTCGAATGGTGTCCATAATGAGGCAATGCAGAAAAAGAAATGTACTCCTGAAACACTAAGCTGAACCCTAAATTTAACTTAGAAGAAGCAGGCATGGGAATCCCAGGTTGACCAGGTTAAGCATCAGTTCTAATTGGTTCCCTCCAGTAAATCTGAGAGGGACCTAAGTCTCCCTTTGCTGGCTGGGAGGGAAATCAATTTGTTTAATGTTTGGATTTAATTTTACAGGAGTTTTCAGTTCCAGACAACAAAAGCAAAAAGAAATTCTCTACTCATCTTTCCAGTTTGTAATTCAGTATGCATCTGGCATTTAAGAAGACATATATTCAAAAAAAATACATATATTCAGATCTAAAAGAACTTCTGATCACTATAAAAACACGTTTACAATCCTTCAAGATAATGCATTTCTAAAATTACCATCCTCCTGTGTACTTTCATATCCTGAAAGTCTATCTGAGACTCTAGGTGTGCGGAGCTAGAACTGCAACACCCAGGAATTAGTGGATCTATAGAACCCTATCCCTTGTCCTCATTACTTTTAATAAAGTCCTCTTCAGCACTGTCTTTTGACATTGAGAAATCCTTCTTTCTAAACGACTTCTTAAATAATACTAATCTTTAAAAATTACCCTCAGTTCCTCACATTATTTTATTGATTTTAACAAGTCTGTAAGTACTTTTATTTTCACCATATACACATATGAGAAAACTGACAGTCATGGATTGACGTTTGTGTAGTTTAAACTTGTATATGGGAACCAGCACCAAACTCACATCTGACCATCAGAGAACAGGAGGAACCGGTAAGTGAGGTAGGAGTCCAGCCACCATGGTCTGTTCCCAAAACTTTGCACATAGCACTGTGCCTTATATAGGCCAAAGGTGGGCCTTGCTTAAACCATTTAAGAAAAATATGGAAACGAAAGCAGAATCGCTATTACTAACGATGCTGGCACCTGGCAATGTCATAACATGAATTATATAATAAAGCAAGGCAATTATGCCAAAATGATTAATCAGAACTACTAAGAAACTTATATTATCATATATTAAAAATTTATCCTACACACGTATAATTCTATACTTGGAATTATCCCAAGCCAGGCTCACTCCTTGGGAGTGAAAAAGCAGCACATTTTCTCTGCCTCTCTCTCACCTCCTCCTCCTAGACAGCAATAATAATAAAGCTAACTTAAATGTTATTAAAACATTTACACAGCATACCCATACTTTCGTAGGAGTCTGATATTATTGCGACAGTGGCGCTGTAAAGTCGGAGTTGCAGGTGTACATATCGTATTTTAAAGATGAATAAATGCGAAGCATAACAAGGGCCATCACCCTGTTTAATTTCACACTACTCCTTAGGGGGTTTGTGCAGCTCAATCCAGTTTTGGGAGCTGCTCTCAGGGACTGTGGAGTAGCAGAGAGCAGAATCACTTTGAGTTTGAACGAGCCCATTATTGAGTTAAACAGATGTTTGGTATTTTGCATCACCAGCCCATCAAGCCTGCAGATAACCAGCTTCTCTCTAGCCACAATCATTAGATATGACTTTCCTTTCCACAGCTTTACAATGGGTCCCAGATGCTTCTTAAATCCAATTAAAAACTCCTGAGCTGGAGTTCTTTTCCTTCCAGGAATTTCCTTCAGCTCTTAGCGTTCTTCTCGGGTTGTTAAAAGTTTTACCCCTTCGTGGCCCTGCTTGTAAGAACCTTTTTTTTCTTCTTTAGACCACATTTTTCTTCTTTAGACCATAACCACTTCCCAAGAAGGGCCCAAGTTTCTTCCTTCTTTCTTTCTTGTTTTCCTAAGTCTCTGTAACTTTCCCCAGCCTGACTCGGATGGTTTGTGTGCTGTATCAGATGCTGGCTGACTCACTTAATTTAGTAAGTGGTTTGGATGGAGACCTTGGCAGGCCTTCTCTAGGACAGGCCAGTGTTTGTCTAGTGGCTTTTCAATAAAACCCCAGGCCTTTTCAAGGGTGAGAGAGGAAAGGAAAGGAACAGCAGAGATAAGAGAGAAATGATATGGAGAGAAAACTACTCAGTAAAGGGATTGACATTTTGGAAGGCAGAGGGAAGGAGATTCACCTGGGGAGTGTTTTGGCTTCTTCATCTGAGATTTCTGCTGTGGCTCAGAATCAGTCTGCAAATTTCTTTGTCTCTCTCCTGTCTTCTTTCTCTGGACTCCTGTGCAGGCCTGAAGCTGCTTCTGTAGGGGACAAGGTACGTACCCCTAGGCAGCCTTGGAAATGTCCCCCTTATTATGTTTTTCAGTTTACCAGGTAATTCCTTTACCAGATTAAACTAAATTTATTCCCACAACATTTCTCCTCCCAAAAGATCTGAGTCAATTCAAAGTTCTAGATACACAGTAAACTTTCTATTCGAATTTACAGAACACTGTCACATTTTGAACCCCAGTGATACTATGTGTGTGTGGATCTCAGGGTCATGTCCCAATGAAAAGGGCACAGTCTAGAAAACAAAAGAAACTTCAAAATCATTCCATTTCTTTACTAGTATTCACACCATCAAACGCGCGAGGGCTAGTAATTATTAGGGGTACTGGAATCACTTCTGTCAGTAATTCATGTTCACATCTACTCCTCACAAGCACGCCCTGAGTTTTAGGTAAATCGCATGCAATTACTCCCATTTATGTACTAAGGTTTGAGAATTTAGAGGTTAAATGACTTCCCTAAAGAACGTACAGCCAGCAGGAAGCAGAGCCAGGAGAGAAAGACTGGTTTTCCCTTCTAGCCCAGTACACTGACCGTATCACAGGGCTTCCTAATAAACAGTAGCCTTTTCGTGAAACAACGAAAATGAAATGCCTTGTTGGTGGAGAAAACACTTGGTAAATTACAACGAATTGCTTAAGTTTTTCACCCCTATGAGAAACGCATAATCCACAGAGAACATCATGCATTTGTGCTTCATCTTAATGTCATATGTTTTCTCAGTGTTAAGGATTAAAAGACAATATATGGTAATTCTATTTAAAAATGAAACATACAACGAATGGTGTTCTAGCATAGGAAATGTCTGTTCTGTTGTCCCACTGTGAACCTAAGTTTATGGGTGGAGATTTCTCCCAATTGTAATTGGAGTCCACGGCCACTGGTGGGAAGTTTTTATATGCTAAATTTGCTCCCCTGTATTTCTTGGTTCCCTTACTACCTGCAATGTGGAGTGAAGCTCTGTCTTTAGGTAGGAAGTCAACTTTAGAAGCTGAATATTAAGATAAAAGTAATTGTCTAATATTACCATAGTCCCAAGAGGCTTTTTTCTCCAATTAAATTGTTACCTCATTTCTTCAGCATAAGAAGTTTAAAAATATCACAAACCGACTTACCTTCTAATTCAGAAGTTTTGGTGTATAATGAAGTGGTGATTAGTAGACTTGCTATTCCTTGGATCTCCTCTTCTTTCCTCCCTTTTTTTCTTCCTTCCTTCCTTCCCTCCCTCCCTCCCTCCGCTCCTACAGCCCTTCACTCCTACCGCCCTACACGCCTACTGCCCCTCCTCCCGTCCTTCCTTCCTTTTATACTGAACTCTCAGGTTATCCCTTTTACCCCATAATCACTCTGGCAGCTGACTTGGATATGAGATAATAGTTCTCTAAGTCAGCAAGCCTTGCCTTCTTGAAGAGGCCCTTATTCAGGATAACAGCTGTGTTTTCTCTTTATTCTGCCATTGAATCTTTACAGTAGGACAATGTTATGCCATTTAATGAAAGAAAATAAATGAGCAAATTTATGTCATTATTTTATCAGTCTTTTTAGGGAAATGATGTAAGCATGAAACATCAAAGACATTTTTTGAAACAATTCAAATGTCTTCCAGTAGGTTTGATTGAACTGACTTGGCCCTAGGGAGATTCTTAATGGATGATTAACAAAGGTATTTCAATCTTTTTTTTTTTCTTTTCACCCTAACCTAAAATGACTCTAGGCATGTAATTCTAAAGTTTTTCATTCAGGGAACTCCAAAGAGCTTTAGGGTTACAGTCAATTCTAGAGTTATTAAAAATAATACAGTAATTTCCTTTTTAAAAATTCTTTGGGTGCTTGACATTTTTGTAGAAAAACCTACAGCACAACAGTTTCCTACGTTATTTAACACTTTTAAAACCTGGGCCCATGTGTTTCAGTTTCAACATAGTGTTGCTTTCAGAAAGCTTGTTCAACAGCCAAAGTAGTTCAAAATAATTCCATGTTTTACTTGTATGCTTTATAAACCGGAAGAGAATCTAAATTTCTTTTTTGATGTGACCATTTTTTAAAAGTCTATATTGAATTTGTTACAATATTGCTTCTGTTTTATGTTTTGGTTTTTTGGCCATGAGGTCTTAGCTCCCTGACCGGGGATCGAACCCACACCTCATGCATTGGAAGGCGAAGTCTTAACCACTGGACTGCCAGTGAAGTCCCATTGCAATGATTAAATGTCCTCTATTCTTCGGTCCCCTTTTCTGCCTAAGACCAGTCTCAAAATCCAGAGCAACTGTTCCTTTGTTCCCTTCAAGAGATTCAATCTTATGCAATTGTGGATTGTGGCTGATGATTAAGTTTTCAAGGCAAGTGTGTTGTGTTTGTGCCTGGTCCTGGGTCTGAAGTCAGGTGGTGGCTGTTTAGGAGGGACGATGGGTGTGAACTGGGAAAGAGAGTGAGGACAAAATGGAACCCCTATGGATGAGCTGGAACCTGAATTAGTTTCTCACTCTTCCAACTTTGATGACCCAGGTGGCATGCAGGAGAAGGTAGTAAATTCATCTCAGAGCTCAACGTGCACCTGGCTCAGGTGGGAGAGAAACTGCAGGAGGCTCCACGGGGAAGTTCAGGAGCTACAGGCTCTGTTGTCCTGCAAACCCAGTCAGCCATCAGCACAGCACCATCTGTGTATGCTGTGTCCATGCCTTGCTGCCCCTCAGCGACTTTCTGAGCATAAAAAGGACCATGGCTGCTGCTAAACTCTCAGTTTCTCAATCCCATGCAAAAATGTCTTTTGTGGGCCATGATAAACCAGAACAACATAGGAGAGAAAGAATCCTGGAAAGTGCAGTTCTTCCATAGCTACATCGATGCAATATAAATCCAGCAGCAGGAAGGATTTGGCCTAGTTAGTATAGGGGTTTTTGTCTGTTTGTTTTGTGTTTGTGTTTTAGTAAGTTGGAGGAGGAGAAAGTTGGGTAATACTACCACACCAATTATTGTTGTCATATATCACTGATTTGACACTGTTTTTTATTTTGTCTTAAAGTCTTTTTTTTTTTACTATAGTATTCTTGTGAAAGAGATAGAGATTATTTATTTTTCTACCCCTTTTATACAACTGTTGTAATTTCTGACCTGTAGAATTGCACTTAAGAAACAAAATCTATATAGAAGGTGATTTGCCCAGTATCTCCCCTACAAGTCTATGGGAGAGTCAGAGCATTCCTGCTTAGTTGAAAAAACAATGACTTGAGAATAGGGAAACCTGGCATGACTTCTCTGTAAAAACTGGGTAATCTCTGGCAATTAATCTGTCTTACTGTGCTGCAATTGTTCTATCTGAAAAAAGGGAAAATAATGCACAAGATAGTTTCTAAAATTATTAGTTTTCAATTTTAAAAATTCTGGTTATATAACTAATACTTGTTTAGTATAAGAAATTCAAAGTTCCTAGCACAATTATCAGTGATTAGTAGAGCATCTCCTGGTTAGGAAAAAAAAAAAAAAAAAAAAAGAGCTACTTTCCTACTCCTGCTGCTTTATTTCTTATGACTTTGAGTTAATTTCTAGTGTTCTTTCATTTCAACCTGAAGGACACCTCTTTAGTTTTTCTTATAGGGCAGGTCCAGTAGTAAGAAACTACCTTAGTTTTTGTTTATGTGGGAATGTCTTACTTTCTCCTTCATTTCTGAAGACAGTTTTGCCAGATATAGAATTCTTGGTTAATGGGTTTTTCCTTTCAGCACTTTAAACCATGTCTTCTGGCCTCATGGTTTCTAATGAGAAATTGGCTGTTAATCTTATTGAGGATCCCTTGTACGTGACAAGTTGCTACTCTCTTGCTGCTTTCAGGATTCTCTCTTTATCTTTCAACAGTCTATTATGATATATCTTGCTGTGGGTACTTTGAATCTATCCTACTTGGATATTGTTGAATTTCTTGGATATGTATATTTGGATCTTCCATCGAATTTGAGAAGTTTTGCATGTTATTTCTTCAGATATTCTCCTTCCTCCCTCCCTCCCACCTTTCTTTTCTTCCTTCCTTCCTTCCTCCCTCCCTCCCTCCCTCCCTTCCTTTTCTCCTCCTTCTCCTTCTCCTTCTTCTCCTTTCTCTCTCTCTCATTCTCTGCTATTTCTGGGACTCCTATAATGCATATTTGGGCAACCTACAGGTACCTTACTTTACTTTTCTTCATGTTTTCTTCATCCTCAGACTCAATAACTTCAATTGTCCAATCTTCAAATTAGCTAATTCTTCTTCTTTTTTTTTTAAATGTATTGTTAAATCCCTCACGTGAAGTTTTCATTTTTGTAATTGTAATTTTCAGATCCAGAATTTCACTTTGGCTTTGTAAAAAAATTTCTCTTTACTGATATTCTGATTTTGTTAGTACACTGTTTTCAGTTTCCTTTAATTGTTTGTCTTTTTTTTTTTTTTTTTTTAGCATACTTTAGCAGTTGTTTTAAAGACTTTGTCAAGTAAACCCAACACCTAAACTTCCTCAGTGACTTTTTCGGTCAAGTTATATTGTTCCTTTGAATGGGTCATACTTCCCTGTTTCTTTATATGCCTTGTGATTTTTTTCTTTAACTGCTGTTGTTGGACACTGGACATAAGAATATTATAATGCAGTAATTGTGAAAAGCAGATTCTCCCCCTTCCCAAAGATCTGCTGGGGATTATTCTGTTTGTTTATTTGTTTGGAAGGCTGTAGAGTCTATTTGTAAAGTTACTTCCCTGAACAATTTTGCAAAGACTATGTTCCTTGTTGTGGGTAGTCACTGAAGACTCTGTTCTTTAGCTTGTGTTCAGCTAGTGTTTTTGAATGTTAGGAGCTAAAACAACAAACAAACAGAACCCTACAAAAAACCAAACATACCCAAACAAAAACAACAACAATAACAACAAAACCCACCTCTCCCAGCACTTGTAGATTGGCTCTGTGCTGAGGCACTCCTTCAACACTTAATCACAAAAATACACCACTGGAGAAAATCACCTACGTTCAACAAGTAGAAGAATGTACCACAATAAATGCATTTTCAGCAGACCATTTCCAATAGTCCCAATTCCAAGGTAACAATTTTGCCTTTGCAAGTGAGAGGGCAGGGAGTCTAATATGGTTACTATCTGTGAGCTGAGACTTCAGGGTATGAGAAAATGCTTAAGCCCATGCTTTTGCTTATCACCATTAAGGAAAGAACAGTAGAGCCATTCTGTACTAGTACTATTTTCTAATCACGAGTTTCTCTGAGTTGGGCTTAGGAAACTTGAAAATTATGTTTTTCAGGGCTGAGATTAGATTTAGTTGAATTTCAATAGCAATCACTGGTCTTTCTGCCTGTACACCTAGACAGCAGGGCACAATCACCGGGTTCCAGGGTGAACTTGGCACTATTTTGGCATGCTCAGGGTCATCAACCCTTTAGGGTTGAAGATGCCTCTCTCTCTCTCTGGTTGTAAATATTGACTCACTTCATGAAAGACTAGAGAGGAGGGTTGTTGAAACCTCCTTCTGCACTCAAGGCATTGCATGCTGTTAGTTAAAATGGAATAAGTAAATATATTTACTGTTTAAACACAGTGTCCTAAGTTGTAACAAAGTAATTATTCATGGAGCAAACTGAGCTCCATGCTGAAAATGACATTTTTGATCCACTAATTAGCTGGACACATATAGCAATGGAGGGCCTGTGCCTTTTCCCATATGTCCTGCTTTCAACTAACTTTATAGTGCAGTTAAAAAAAAAAAACCTGTCAATACATGACCATGTCAAATAAACATATTATTGTTAATGACCATGCTATTAGCCACGTTATTAATGACCATCTCAATATATGAGCATGTAAAACATGATGAGTTTTTCATCATGGCCAAAACATATCACGAACATTGCTATCTAACAGCTAAGTTATTGCACAGAGATCTTGAGAGCTGGATAAGATTCTTCCTTTAGAAATGTGTATGGATTAGAGATTTTGCCACCTTGGCACAAAAGAAGACTTTCCAACCCTCTCATTATTCAGAAAGTAATTACATTAAAATGAACTAAATAGATTACAAAGGAGACAAAAATTGTAATCTTGTGAAGATATAAATTGTAGCCAGTGATTGGGATGTGTTTCCATTATCACTGGCATTTGTAATCTAGAAGTTTTAAACTTCAATATATTCAATACATAAGTCATTATATTAGAAAATTCCATTTGAAAACTTAGAGAAGTTAGAATGGTTCAGATATAGACATATAGTAATTATGAAGGTATTTTATATGTTTATCCACTGATTTTTAAATATTCCTTTTCCGTGGACAAAATTCTTAATCTCTTAAATATTCATTAAGCTGATTTTAATGAAGCAAAGTAATAAAAATCATTTTGCAGCAATTTCATAAATGTGAATGAAAATATGGTGCATTATGTATTGCAAGTGACCCCGGCATCTTCAGCATGTGAACAGACTCTCACACCCCATTGTCTAATTTTACACTCTTCAATAGATGATTCTCTCCCAAAACAAAATACTTCATTCAGCCATATTGGACCAGTACCTGCAAAAATCAGATACAACTGTATTAATAAGTATAGTTTAGTGTTTATGTTTGAGTGGGAAAGAGCCATTAATTTATTCACCAATTTAACAAAAAAAATGTGTTGATCATTATCCATATACAAGTTCTGTGCTCTGTATTAAGATTCAAAAATTAACCCCCTGCCCCAGAAAATTTTATTTTCTGTCACTGTGTAACCAACTAAAATACTAAGTAATAAGAGGTGTAACAAAGGTGTATACAGAGTTCTATGAAATCATAGATTAAAGAACTATTGGTTTCCTCTAATGATTTAATAGTTTTATTTTTAAAAATAAGGAAGGAAATAAACTTTAATAATAATGGATATATGTAATGATTTAATGATCTATATGTATCTGTACAAGGCATATCTAGAACATAAGCAATCCTGGAGTTCTTTTCTTAGGTTCCAGTGTATTTCAGTTTGCATGTGTCTGGTTTACCAGACATGTTATCTATTTTTAATTAAACCAAGAGTAATATGATCAGCAAAGGGCTTATAAAATATCCTGCAAGAACATCATAGATTATTAAGTGCAAACGCAAGCAAACAACAAGAAAATGGCACAGCTAACACTTATTCTTTTTGTCCGAATTCTTCCTCAGACACATTAGAAGGAAAAATGGCCTGTCAGCATAGGCTACCTAGAAGACAATTAACTAAATAAACGTAACCGCCACTTTCAAGATAAGGACATTATTTTATCAATGAATAAGAAAACAACTGTTTTTCTGAAAGGAATTCATGGCAGGAAAAGATTACTTTAAAATGAGTGTTTGGAAATGTTTTTCTGCTATTCTCTAAAGATTTTTTAAGTGTATCACTATAAAAGTTTGTTCTTTTATACTTAAGACATTTGGGAGCAGAACCTTTGAAAAATTTCTAAATGAATGATTTCATTGGGTTTTTTTTTTTTTTTTTTTTTTTTTTTTTTTTTTAAATAATTTTTTTTTTAAAAGGGCTTCAAATGCTTGGCTTATTTATTTATTTATTTATTTTTGACTGTGTTGGGTCTTCATTTCTGTGCGAGGGCTTTCTCTAGTTGTGGCAAGCGGGGGCCACTCTTCATCGCGGTGCGCGGACCTCTCACTATCGCAGCCTCTCTTGTTGCGGACCACAGGCTCCAGATGCGCAGGCTCAGTAATTGTGGCTCACGGGCCCAGTTGCTCTGCGGCATGTGGGATCTTCCCAGACCAGGGCTCGAACGCGTGACCCCTGCATTAGCAGGCAGATTCTCAACCACTGCGCCACCAGGGAAGCCCTTCATTGGGTTTTGTTAAACATGTAATATTGCAAACCTCCTAATGAATTTTCAAGAACATTTCATGTTGTCAAGAAACTGATGATTTAGCAGCAAAATTTCAATAAACACCTTTGCAAAACTGGTGGATGGTAAATAAATATCTTAATACTGTAAGCGTAATCAACAATGCATTTTTTTCCATTTGAATCAATATGTTAAAAGGTTCTCTTTCAGTCACAAGAGCTATATAAAGCATATTTGGAAATGTCTTCAAGACTTAGAAACATACCTTTGTGTAGTTCTAAAAGTTAAATAAAGACTTGTTTTAAACAGAGGCATAAATAATGGCACATATAATTACATTACTCTTAACTGATTTTTCAAATATTATGTCAGTTCAAGAAATAAAAATTAACAACATGTGCATGGTTAATAATGCGCATAATTGTATAGCAGTATGTGCCTATAATATATGAATAAATTTCCAAGATATTGGAAATTTTGTAATCACAATGTGGATAACATTTGACTGAACCCTAAAAAATGGAGGTTTTCTGTGTATGGAAAAGAAGTCATGCCATATAGTGGGGGCAGCATGAAAATGCTTGATGTATTAGAACAGTTAATGGTCTCCTGGAATCTAAAACACAAAGTATATTAATGAAGGGAGGAGGACTCTTTGGGAAGGTTGGATAGAGATCTGGGACCATGCTATAAACATTTTTGAATTTTATGTTGTGAGTCACCAAAAGAAATATCATCAGAACTATATTTTAGAATTGTATGTTTGGCAGAAATGTGGAAGCTGGATTGAAGAAGAAAAAATCTATAAGCTAAAGAACAGTTAATAGGATGTTTATATAGATATTTTCTGTGAAGACATGTTTCTTTTTACCCTTAGAACTAGGAAATTTTGATTTCCACATAGAAAATAAATAGGTTCATTCACTTAGTTCTTGAATAATTTGTACCTTCACCAGAAATATCCAAATACAAGAAAAGTTATATTTAGGTTTACATTATCAAGGTAACTGGAAATACTGTATTTTTCATTTCACATAATAGTAATTAAATCAATAGAATCCAAACAATGTTTCTATTAGACAAGCAAAGGTTTTCCTGGGCTGACCAATTATAAGAGTAGTAACTTGGACAGCTCAAGTGTTTTCTGAAATGTTTATAAGAGTATTAAGACTTTTCAACTTGAAATTTTAAGGCAGATAAAAAGGAAAAGATTAGGAGAATATGATCTCAAAGTCAGAAACCTTGCCAGGAATACTTTTTGGTTTCCAAATTGCTCTTACTAGGCATATCATGGTCCCTTTTCTGTTTGTGTTTGTATGTATGAGGATGTTTGTGAATGTGTCTTTATTTTAAATATATAAAGTCTATCTGAACTTTTTGGAAGTTGCTCCAAAGGGCTATTCAAAAAACATAGGCAAGGACTTCCCTGGTGGCTCCGTGGTTAAGAATCAATCCACCTGCCAATGCAGAAGACATGGGTTTGAGCCCTGGTCCAGGAAAATCCCACATGCTGCGGAGCAACTAAGCCTGTGTGCCACACCTACTGACTCTGCACTCTAGAGCCCACGAATCACAACTACTGAGCCCATGTGCCACAACTACTTAAGCCTGCATGCCTAGAGCCTGTGCTCCACAACAAGAGAAGCCACCGCAGTGAGAAGCCTGTGTACCACAATGAAGAGCAGTCCCCACTCACCACAACTAGAGAAAGCCTGCGCACAGCAATGAAGACCCAACACAGCTAAATAAATAAATAAATAAATAAATAAATAAATAAAACCTTCATAAAAAAACATAGGCAAATAATAACAATTGCACAAATAATAAAACTACTTCCATTTTAACATGTAAAGGAACCAAAACAGTGGGACATTTATGTATTATATTTATTGCATTTATGAACATTTATAAATTGTATAAATAAACATAAATAAAACTTTTGGTGAAAGCCAAAAATCTGTTGTGTTTGGGAGCATGAGAACAGTATGGTTCCATGGTTTCTGTACCCAGGGGACAGTGATGCTTTCACTCTACATTTTGTAAATCTAGTCACCAGATTTATGTCTCAGCAGTGCAGAATTTTTACAATCCAGGAAAAGAGAATTAAGGGTGACAATCCTCTCAATGTCTGAAGTATCCAGAGGGCATCCCCATAGGGGAAGCACAAGATAGATATTATTCAGTCAATGTGCTGACATGTGAGCACAAGTTTTTAGAAACCATAGTAGAGGAAACCATGAATATTAGAATACCAAAGCTGTAGTAATAACAATGAACATTTAAGCCCACTTTTTTAAGAATTTACTATGGGGCAGAAAATATTCAAAGTACTTTTGAGTTGTTATCTCACTGAATTCTCAAACAACCTTAAAAAGTTAATAAATGCTATTATAGTGTTGTTGAGGAAAGTGAAAATCAGAGAGAAAAAGTAACTCCACCCAAGGTCACATAGCTAATGCCTAATGGAGCCAGTATTCCCACCCTGGATCTGCCTAGTGTCAGTGCCTTTAATCAAAGATTTACTGCAATCCCCTGCATTATTAGATTTGGTCATTTAACAAATCTCTTTTGAGCGCCTATGTGAGTGAACAAAAATCAGAATCCATTCTCTCTTGGACTGACCTTCTAGTGAAGGCTTCTGTTTTAGGTAAATGCAGCAACTGAGGTCACATGTGTAATTAGTGGCAAAGATGATTCTTGTATTTAGAACCCCTAACTCATATTTCAGTGCTTTTCTCACCAAGAGCATATGGATATGATAAATATATTGTATTATTCAGTAACTCTGGTCTTATGCTATGTGGAAAAGATTCAGACACAGTGAACACGCTAGGTCTTTTCACATATAATTTAAAAAATTTACTTCTAATAACTTTGTAAAATATTGGCAATTATTTCCATTTCACAGGTAAATAAACTGAGACTCAGAAAGGATGCATGACTTTCTCAAAACAACAGAGAGAATAGAGCCAAGCAAGAGAACATGATGACATTTAAAACTTAGAGCTATTCATTGACTACAAAGAAGCCCAGATAGTTATAAAAATAATTTTCAAGGATTTGCTGTTTTATTTTTATATTAATATATTTGGGACTATCAAGCCTAAGGAAAAAAATTATTTAATACTCATGTCCCATCTCCTTCCAAATTGTTTTCTGCATTAAAAATTAATGCCAAGGTAGCATAAAATGCCTAAAATTTTATCTTCATGTGCACCTCAAAGATTAAAAAAGAGATCTGTTTTTATTTCTTTAGGTAATAACTGTTACTCAAGGATATTTTTTCTTGCTGCTGTCATTGTTATATTTTGCCTCTGAGTTATCCTTTCTACTAGTGGAAACCTATGCAAAATTGATGTATATATTTTAGAAATGTTTTTATTCTCTAGTCCTGTTTATCATCTATTTATCTATCTACCTAACCATCTATATATCTACAATCCCCTTTACAATTTGAAGGCTGCATAAGGAGGACAGATTGACCAATTTTGTGTTTCCAAAAGCAGACAACAATAACCGTGTTGTCCATGGCTTCTGGAATTTTATGAGCTTGGTTTGTGATGCTTAAGAGTATGCTTGACAGATGATACCATTTCCTCTTAATCTCTCTTTTAAAAAGACAAATATTGATATTTCTTTGAGGGATCTGAGTTTCCTTAATCTTCGGTAACACTGCTTTTATTTAAAAAAATAATCATATTTCAAACATCAGCCAGATATACAGTGACACGATGAGATTTGAGATTAGCTCCTGAATGGATAAGTGGGGAAGCAAAAATCACTAATGGTTAAAGTCTCCGAATGAATTTTAATTACATCCAGTCAAAGCTGCGTGACGTGCATTTATATCACTTTAAAACTTCTAGTTGGGAACTGCTTTGTCAACAGTTTCTTCTTTGAGAAAGCATTCTGGGTTTTTGTTTTTGGATCAATGTTAAAAATGAAATGGGGGGGGGCTTCCCTGGTGGTGCAGTGGTTGAGAGTCCGCCTGACGATGCAGGGGACACGGGTTCGTGCCCCGGTCCGGGAAGATCCCACATGCCGCGGAGCGGCTAGGCCCGTGAGCCATGGCTGCTGAGCCTGAGTGTCTGGAGCCTGTGCTCTGCAACGGGAGAGGCCACAATGGTGAGAGGCCCATGTACCGCAAAAAAAAAAAGAAAAAAAAAATGAAATGGGAATCAGAATAGAGAATGGGTAAACTTAAGACTATAGTTCTGGATTCTAGTTTTGTGGTTCTGGAGAAGCCACTCATTTCCCCTGTTTTATTATATATGCAGAATAGAGAGGTGGGGGGTCGAAAGAGCTTTAAGATTTCATTTCCCTTTAAAATTCTGTGATCCTAAGATTCTGAAGAAGCAACCTCTTTAGAAATGAAGTTTTTAAGGTTAAAGAACTTAGGACAGTCTGCTTAGTGGAGAGACAGGGTGATGGATGGATTTTGAGTGCTCTCCCCACGACTGCCACAATAGCTATGTAAATGGGGCATGTTTTGTGACAGTTCTGTCAGCTTTACTTAATTTTATATGAAAAGTGGGGCTGTAATATCTATTTCTCACAGGCACTGTAAGCACTGCATGAGATCGTATAGTAAACACCTGATAAACAGTATTATTCAATACTTAGTATTTATTGCCTTTGTTACTGTAAGTAACAGAACAGACATGTTAAGAACCCTATTATAACTCTATATCAGGTTCCATAATACCCAACATCTAAACATTTACATTTCAAAACTTTCAGTGTGCAGGGAGCAGTACATAAGAATTAGAGTTCTGACCTATTGATACATTTTATTCATCTTTGAGATTGTTTTTACTTCCAATCACTAACGGATAGTTCAGAGATGCAGAGTTATATTCTTGATCTCCTTCAGTTTATTCTTGTAATTTTTTAAAAATTCCACTCAGAAAATTGATTGTGGAATGTGAAAGGGGTAATGAATAAAAGATAGCATTTATGTTTAGAATTTTCTTTTGTTTCTGCTTTTAAGTTCAGAGCTTCAGCACCAACTCCTTTAAATTTAGGAGAAGATGAGATAGCTGCTCCAGATCCAGCTCTTACTTCCTGCATCAGCTGACAGGCTCAGATATGCCTGGAACAAACTCCCGGACTACCACTGTCCTCTGACAAAGCTCATCCAAGTTTGCTTCAGGGAGACCACCAGGATGAGAGATTGGAAAGCTTGCATAGGGAGAGAAGAGTCTCCCTCCCCCTTCCCTGCCCCGTGCAATGGCAAGCACCAGAAGCTTCTCAGCGCTTCCTTAATTTAACCTTTTTGTCTACACAGGAAAAAGAAAGAACATTCCACTTTATGCAAATGGTGCAACCAGATGAAAGAACCCATTTAAAGGAGTGTGCTTTAAGCTTTGTTCCTATAATTCATTTTCTTTGTAACTGCAAAACTCATAGTTCTTAAAGCTAATAAGGATTATCTCTGGTAAGCCAGGTTTGCTATTTTAAAATGAGAAGAAAGAAGAAAAAAGGAGAGGGGGAAACTGTGTCCAGAAAATTGTATTCTTTCCTTAATGGGAGGGGAGATACAAAGGAGATAAATTTAAACTTTTATCTTCTTGTTTCAATTTTGATAATAATGCAAAATATAGTATTAATCTGATTCTTCTTACTTTCCTATGAGAATGACACATAATTAAAACTCTAGTGCATTCCTCCTCCTCTCTCTACCCCTCCACTCATATTTCTAAGTTTCCTTTCCAGTCTCTGTTCTGCATTCAAAATTACTTTTTCTTTTCCTCCTGAATAAAACTGCAAATTTAAGGTGGAGGAGTGGAAAAAGGAGGCGTTGAAACAGCTTTACATGAAAAGGTGGTTTACCATGACTAATCCAACATCAGTTTACGATGCAAGCCTGTTTCTTAAAATACAATGTACAATGAAGCAGATCATGAAATTTATTTTTTAGATTCTTTTTCTCCAGAACAAATCACCTCAGTTCTATTCTTTCTCCCAGCTCATCTTGCTTTATTATTTTAAAATTCTCATCATCATTCTTCAATTTTGGGGGACTGAATATGCAGAGAGCTGAAACAGAGCTGGATGTGTGTGGAGCAGAGTGGGAAGATTAGAAGAGAAGGTTACACAGAATGCTTCTTAAATCACACCTCTGTACTGTGGGAAAGACCACATTCAACTTTACCACCCTTGGAACATCGTGAATATCGCTCTACAGTATAATATGGATCTGACTTTCCTACCATTCAACTAGGATTGCAAATAAACTTGTAATTATACAGTTGGCAGTGCTGCTACCAGTGATCTCTGTCACTCTTGAGCAATGCTATGAGTCCGGCTTCGTAATGGGCACTTTCTATACGCAGCTCATTTCAGATTAAAATAAATCTGCTGGGTTGTTATTATTATTCTTATTTTATTGGAAAGGAAACTGAAAGTCTGAGATGTATCAGAGCTAAGGTTTCAACTCCTATCTCCTTAGTTTATATTATAAAACTTCTAGTCTTTCCAGTTCAGTTTGGTAGGTATTTGAGAATGTGAGAGGAAAAACAAAATTCTGATATATCTCATTGTTTTATTATAATAAAACTCTAGTTTAATGTATAGGATCACCAGCTACCATAAATACAAAGCCTCACTGAAAATGGATGCTCATCTTAGAGAAATAGTCTGTTACCTGAAGAAAACTTGAGAGAATCGTCTCCATATAGCCAAATGACTCATTTCACATGAGACTAAACTCTATTGTTTCTTATATAAATAATGAACTTTCTTCTTTTTGGCCAGTACTTCAGAATATGTATTTTATTCCTTTCTTACCAGTGTTTTAGACTAGAAATCCCTAGAGGTATAAGCAAGAATGAATAAAAGCTGTGGGGAAAAGAATATTTTACTTGTGAGACTAGGCCTGCAAGTTAATGGAATCTTGAGATAATAGTCTCCAATTGTGTGTTTACCATCTAGGTTTAGAACCTCAATTGAAGAACAGCTTTGAAATCTATGGCAAGGCTTCATATTCGTAAAAAGAACAGAGCTGGCATATAATGTCTTATTCACTTTCCCACCACAGATTGTATTTGAAATGTTTTATACAATTATGTATTTTAAATAAATGGCCTTTCATGCTATGGATCTTAGTTACCATAGAAATGGATTTTTTCCTCACAGAACATTGTAGAAACCCAGATTGGCAATTTAGTCTTCCTAAACAATTCACTGATTCATTTGATTTTCTAGTGACTAAGAGTTAGGGATTTTTTTCTTTTCCCCTTCTGTGGGGGAAAAAAAAAATCCAGCTTATTGCTGTTTAAAACAATTCATTTAGGAGGTAAATTTTACAGCTGCAAGGATGATTTTGGTCCGACACTTTTCAAGATGGGGAAGAAGTTCTGAAAATGTAGTAGAAATGGAAAATTTGGAAATTCCAAAGATCTATTGGATGATGACAAATTATGGATATTTGCCATTTCCTTTGTTTCTTCTATTCAAAACTCTAAGGCACAAATTAAAAACTGACAGCTGGAGGCTTGAACCTGGGTGCAGAAACTTTCAACATCATCACTCTCTTCCGTCTTGTGCTTAGCCTCTTTATGAAATTAAATAAAGTTTCTGGTCTCTAAAGACTTTGGAACCTGGATCCCTGCTAAAATTCATCTCTTGAATTTGATAAAATGAATTCTTTTTGTAAAGGAATAAAGGATATAATTGTGATCTTATTATTATCTTATCTTATTATTAATACTATTTATGTGTTTAGCACAATGCCTGACACATATTTATTACTCAATAAACTGTAACATAATAGTATTTAACAATCTATTTTATGAATTTAAGAACTCTATCTTATCTTGTTTAGTCTTTTGACATGATAATTTGACATACTCCACTATTTTATCATCATACACAAGATTATCTGGTAATACTGTTATTTTATCTCTATTATTTTGCATACAATTTCCTATTGCCCATATCTATCTAGGAGAATAACACAAACTCAAGATGGGCAAATCTTTTTTTTTTTTTGGTCAACATGAACTTCAGAGATACCAATTATCTATCACATATGGACAGTAGAATAAATAAAGAGGAAATATTGACTATAAAATTCTAGTTTACCTATATATGGCTATTTTTTTCCTAATCTTTCCTTCAGAATTGAAACACATATATGTTTAATTATACATAAAACCTATTATTAGGTGCCAATTTAGAAAAAAAATGAGGTAATAAAAATATCATGGGTAAACATGCAAACATTTTGTCCCCAGCAAATTTTCTTCCTAGCTCTTTCCATACACTCACAGAACAAGTTACTGAGTCATCCAGATGAAAATATGCAGATACACATGCAGCAAAAAAATTATTCGATTCGACCTCAAACAGAGGGGAAAGTAACATTTCTCTTCCCTTATTTCTCATCAAGTTCCTTAAAGGAGAAGTCACAATTAGTAGGCATAGAGAACCCATAAAATCGCCTCTTTCTCTTTCATGGTTTTTCACTGTCCTTTCAGAATAGAGGTGCTCCATCGTGGACTAAGGTTTGGGAAGTAAATGCAGAAGCTGGTACCCACCACCCACCCTCCAGTTCCACAGAAGAGAAAATGGGGGAGCACGTGGACTTGCCCAGCTGCCCGCAAGACCCAGATATGTAAATGAGTTTCCCAGGAAGTCATGCCTTGTCTATATAGTTCACTGGCTCCTGTTGATCTGCTTTACCAGTAATTTTCCATATTTTCCTCTATTGTCCAACTAACTGATTGAGTCTAAACGAAATTTAGACATTAAATGTTGTCTGAGAGCATCTTTTTTTTTTTATCTCTATCTTTTCATTTCTACTTTCTAGGAAAGGCCTTAAAAAAAGAATCCTGCTTCCTATTCTACATGTTCCTGTCTCTACTTGATTGTATGTACTGGAGAATGCCTACATTTCATTAAAAAAAAAAAAATTACCTTGTCCAAAATAAGCTCCCTTATGCACATTTCGAGCACCTTGGTATCCCAAACTCCTACAGATGACCTGTCCTCCACGTAATTCCCAGCGGTCGTCACAAACTGTACCCCACTGGCCATCATGGAAAATTTCCACTCTGCCTTCGTGAGGGCCGCTACCACCAACCAGTCGAACTGTCTTAGACGGTGCTGTCACAGAAACAAGCAGGGCTTAATTTTACATATATGTACATATTGCTTTATGCTTTAAAAAAAAAAAAAGCATTTGAGCGCATTTTTCCAGCAAGTTCAATTATTAGAATAAATATTAAACTTTCTAGCACCACCTATTGGTAAAGAGTTTAATTGCAAACATTGTACATATTGGTCAGATCTGAAAAGTAAATCTACTCTTGCTTTTTTATAAGTTACATCTATGAAAACACTGCAATGATTTTGTTCCAGTGACTTTAAAATTTTACAGCTACAAGTCTGTGAATGTTATAGAGATTTTTCATACTATTTTTAAAAATTTTAAGAAGTGATTGCTTTCTTGACGCACTAACACACAAACTGGAACATACATCCAGTGACTTTCAGTGATACAGGAGGTTGAGGAGAAGATATTTTATAATATCATAAACATAAAAATAGACCAAACATCCTGTTCTTTACCAAGAAAAACAAGGTAACTATAATGACAAAATCAATTCAGAAATAGCAAAGATATTCCTTGATATAAGCTCCCTGGATTTTGTCCCAAGGTGTTTTTCTTGTTTTGAAAAAGGATTAATGAGATAGAAATCAGACAAGTTTCATTTATTTTGAGAAATCGCTAAATCGGTAAACTTTGGGAAGAAATATACCATGTTTACAACAAAGTAACTTTGTTCTGCAATGCCTAAGTAATCAAAATTGCCGTATATACGGTAAACTTTTATAAAACTTTGATCATGTGCAGTGATTTACATAAATATGAAATGTCTCTTTCCCATTTTTAAAACCAACATACACATTTTGAACCTAAGAACAGATAAAGTGCGTAAATAGTATCACAAAAAATTTCACTTAGAGTTAGAAAATTTCTTTAAACAGCCTGAACTACTCTAGTAAGTATTTGTTAAAAAATCATTTGGCTGAAGAACAGAAAAAGGCAAAGACAGAAAATAATGTTTAAAATTTACTTAGTGCTAAATAAAATAAAAAATTCTCTAATAATTAGAAAAGCCAATGAATAAACACAGTTCTATTTAAATATATCTTTTCAAATATGAGTTTGAAGAACACCATAATATAAAAAAGCAAGATGCAATTCTTACAACAGAAATATCTCTGTAATGTGAAAATGGAGTTTTAGTGTATGGGTTTTCAGAACTCAGTTAACTAAAGAAATAGTAACTTTTGTTTTCGAATTTGAGCAAATTTTGTTGGAACAGTAATCCAACAATACATAAACAAAATAAACAATTTCCTACAAGCCTGACTGAGCCACTCAGAAACATGAAAAGCAAACATTAACATGTAGTATTACAATTATAATTATTTTCTTGATTCGTCCAAAATATAATTCAGTGCTAAATACTGAATTAATGTAATAATGTCCAGGTGCATAAGCCCTTCCTCACTTAATAAACATGAGTTACAAACATTAAAAACATTTTTAAAAAGGAAAATAATTTGTTATTGCAGTAGTCAAACTTCCAATTACTAAGTAAAATACCTGGGTGACCCAATCATTCACTGTAAATGCCTAAGAAAATAGGAAATAATAATCCAGGAATAGATTGTGTAGTTTTAAAACATTACAGTCATGTAATAGTAACTAGTGCCACTCCCAATTATTTTACAGAAGTCAAAAATAAATCTCCCTGTGCTATGCTGCTACTTCCCATCAGCCAACTATTTTACATTCGGTAGTGTATATATGTGGATGCTACTCTCACTTTGCCCCAGCTTCGCCCTCCCACCCCGTATCCTCAAGTCCATTTTCTATGCCTACCTCTTTATTCCTGTCCTGCCCCTAGGTTCTTCAGAACCATTTTTTTTTTTTAGATTCCATATATATGCATTAGCATACAGTATTTATTTTTCTCTTTCTGACTTACTTTACTCTGTATGACAGACTCTAGGTCCATCCACCTCACTACAAATAACTCAATTTCATTTCTTTTTATGGCTGAGTAATATTCCATTGTATATATGTGCCACATCTTCTTTATGCATTCATTTGTTGATGGACATTTTGGTTGGTTCCACGTCCTGGCTATTGTAAATAGAGGACACAACCTTTAAAAGAATGACATAGCCATAGGACATGACATAAACTGGTTAGAACCAACTAGGTCTGAGATGGCGGACGAGCCTTCCACTGGACCTTGAGCCTCTGTATACGCTCACTGTAACACATCAGCATGCTAAATGACACACCCACAGGCTCGCTGACAGTTCCAAGGCTGACCATAAAAGGTCTACAAGTGGGTGGTGGCCCAGTTCCTGGAAATCCCCACCCCTTCCCCAAAATAGCTGGATCACTGTTCCCACTCATTAGCCTAAGAAATCACACCACGCCCCCCATAAAAACTGACAACCCTGTACCCTGGTGCTGCTCTCACCTTCTGAGATGGCCCACACTCTGTCTGTGGAGTGTGTTTCTCTCTAAATAAATCCACCTCTTACCTATCACTTTGTCTCTCACAGAATTCTTTCTGTGATGAGACATCAAGAACCTGAGCTTCATTAAGTTCTGAGACCAGGTGTGTGGTATCAGTTAAAAGACTGTGGGTTCAAGTCCCAAGCTGAGATGCACGGTTTAAGTTAGTCACCTGGAGCAGCTGAATCACCACTTGAATCTGCTCAGGATTCTCTCTCCAAATTTTATCCAAGAGCCTCTCTGTTAAGTTGCTTCATTCTTTCCTTTGATTGCAAGCTGGACATCTTTGTTCCCCAGTGAACATGTCTATTAACAACTCCTAAATTTATATTTTACAGTCTCTTTCTCAGAGTCAGTTCTAAAATATCCAAGGAAGTCCTCCTATGACCTAGTTTGGGCGAGATGCCCATCTATGGACTAAACAGCTTGGGCCAAAGACAGGGTCAGTTACATTCACATGCCATTCCTGGAATGGGGGGAGGGGAGAGGCATTTCCTTGTTGAAGGTGAGTTTTGAGCAAAGACAGTAAGCCCAGTTCATCAGACATTTTAATAATCTTCGTGTATTTATGAATATTTATTATACTATATGTTTAGCCTGGTGTTCTTTTAATATCCCTGACTGTAGAATATAACTGAAATTAAAAATCCACGAGTTAGATAATCTGGGTTTTACTTATTCCTCTGACACTGTTTATGTGAGCTTATTAAACTATTCAATCTCTCTAGGACCAAATTTCCCAACTGTTAAAAAAGAGAAAATGATATTTGCTCTTAGTTAAAGCATCTAAACACAACTTCTCTGTGCCAGGCATTTTCCTTGGTTTCAGAAATTTGAATAAAGCATGTATCCTGCCCTCAAGATTCAAGTATTTCTGAGGTTATTTTGAAGGTTAAATAGTTCATTCTTTAAAATGAAGTACAAATGTAAAGGTTTTACTTTTACAAGTTTTGAAAACTTTGAGGTTTACGTTTTGTGGAGAAAGCATTAGAATGAATATATTATCTTGATATTAATCACCTTATTAATTTTTTAACTACTTTCCTATTTAATACTTATCCTTCTCAAAGAGGAGATCTTAACCAAGTAGGATGACATTTTACAGATAGACAAAACCTACCCTATGGTTTCAGATGTGAGTGTATTTGACCTTTGTTATTTCCAAACATGATAAATCTTGAAGAGACTCTTGGAGACCAGTAATGAGTAAATTATGGCCTTAAGCCAATCTCAGCTTGCTATCTATTTTGTAAATAAAATTTTGGTGGAATGCAGCCATGCCCATTAGTTTACATACTGTGTAGGGCTGCTTTCAGGCTACACAGCAGAGTTGAATAGTGTGACAGAGACCTTCTGGCATGCAAACCAAAAATATTTACTAGCTGGTCCTTTTCTGAAAAAGCTTGCCAACCCCTGATATAATTGAAAACACAAGACTAGTATGATAGAGAATTTCAGTAGGGAAAATCCTGCCATGTGACCCCTGGAACAAATAAGGTCATGATTAATCTCTACTTACTTCTCCAGTTTAACCCTTTGAAAACCTCTCCACCCCCTCTCCTTGCTCCCTTTAGTTCAATTATATAATTACTCACATTCCCAAATAAGCCTTGCTCTCCTTTATTTCTGGGGCTTTTGTTCCTCAATCCCCCCCACCCTTTCCTCCCCTCCCCACCACTGGCACCTCCCATTTCTTCACCCTCAGCCCCCAGTTTGGATTGGTATCCCTTCTCAGGCTCTCATAGCACTACTGCCCTACAAAGCACCGTAAACTAGGTAATTTTCTCTCCCAGGCTGAGGTCCTTCCCGTTATCTTTTCAATACCTGACCAAATATCACTTGATGAAGTCACTTGATGAAGAGTTTATGGTGTGAATGAATGAATTTTGACCTCTTCTTGATACGCCATCTCTATTACCTGAGTGGATTAAATTGGAAAATGCTTCAAATAGTAGTATTAGAAGTAGAATTTAGTATGTCACCAGTCTCTAGAGAGAATATAGTTTCTATGTGTAGAAGCAGTAAAGGAAGTTGTGAAGGAGAGGTTGATTTAAACATGAGTCTATCATAGGAAAAAACTATGTGTCTGTCCACGAAGAGCCCTCCAAGGTGGACCGGTCTGGTGGCAGGGTCTGATCAGAAACCTCACATATTCCAAAACCTGATTATTTGTAGGTTTAGAGGATTTATCTCTTAGTGGCAGACTAATGTTAAACAGACTCTCGGGACTAAATGTCAATTCAATTTACAACCAGAAAAGTAGTTGCCTCAAAAACGGGAATATTTTTAACTACTTGACAAGGCCATTTTCTCTCTGTGGGCAATCTGCACAAGAAGTCAAATCACAATCAGTGAATTATTCGTTTAATTAATTTATTGATTTACAATGAGACATAGCTATGAGATTTTGCCTCTGGGTTTGGCCAGTGCTCTTTGCTTAACACATTTTTCTTTATATATGTTAATATATTCCATCAGGTTAGGTGGTTTGACATATCTCTGCTCTGATTCATTGCAGTTTAACTTTCTAAAGGCAATCTTACTCTTATTCCCTAGATTTGGAGGAAAGTGTAGAGTACTGATAATTTCTATATATTTTTAAAAGCCTGTGTGTAATATTAAAATATATAAAATATTTATTACACAAATAGCTCATTCATATTTTTATAAGATACCAGACAAAAAATAAATAATAGAGTAGATAATTTACAAAGGTTTTCTAATCTAATCTGAGAAAATAACTTCAAATATAGTGAAAGTTAACAAGTTCACTAGTTATTATTGTTTTGTTTATTGAAGGCTTATTTTTAAAGGAGGAAGTAAAACATATATTAAATGTCAGAATAGAGGAATAGCTAAATTAATTATAGTATACATTAGATGGATAGTTTTAGACTCATTAAACATTCCTGTCAAAAGAATCATACAGAAAATAGAGAAAAATTATAACATAAAATTTAAGTGACTATATTAACATTAATGTTTCATTTTAATATGCCAAAAAAATTGATATATAAAAAGATTAGAAGGAAGTATCCAAGCATATTGACAGTAATTTTGTACAGGGGACAGAAATTGAATATAAAATCTTTTTATTATTTTATGAAATTATACTATTTTTAAAACTAAGATTAATTTAATTAAAATAAGTGGTGGCCAGATAGTCACTGATGTCCTTACTGTTTTAAAGGGTCTATGATTCAAGTTAAGCTGAAATTCATAAAATTGAGGGAAAGAACAAGCTCAGAATGAGAGATATAGTATAATGTCCTTTATATAAAACACAGAAAATAATACCATCTATCATTTATGCAAACATACATATGTAGTAAATATATAAAAACACGAATAGAAAGACACATGTAAACTCCATGATAGAAGTTTAACCTGGAAAAGCAAGGGAGGCAGGTATACATGGGGCTTCATCTGTGCTAGTTAACATGACATTTCTTAAAAGAGAAATATGTGTAGTCCGTATGGTAAAAGGACAACACCTCTAAAATGCGGGTGGTGTGTACATGACTATGTATTAGCTATTTGTTGTAAATGTTCTTCCTTCTTTTCTTTATATTTGAAATCTATTTTATTTAAAGAAGAAATCTATTTTATTTAAAGTCCCATGTTCATGGGGACATTGATGGAGCCATCTATGAGCCCAAAATAAATTATAAAAATGCTTCATATACAAGTCTTTTCTTGAAAGTTAGGAAAAAATATTATGAACCTACTATGTTTGAGACAGGAAGGGGTCAGGGCATAACCCTTAAAAGAATGACATAGCCATTGAAGACACAACAAACTGGTTAGAACAACTAGGTCCAAGATGGCGGACAAGTTGACTTCTACTAGACCTTGAGCCTCATTATACACTCATTGTAATCCATCAGCATACTAAATGACATACCCACAGGCACCATGACGGTTCTGAGGCCAACCATAAAAGGCCAACCATAAAAGGCCAAAAAGTAGGCGATGACCCAATTCCTGGAAATCTCCGCTCCATCCCCAAAACAGTTGGAATAATCCTCCCACTCATTAGCCTATGAAATTGCCCAGCCTATAAAAACTAACCACCCATATTTTGGGGACTCTTGCCTTCTGAGATGCCCCATACCCTGTCTATGAAGTGTGTATCTCCCTGAATAAAACTCCTTTTACTTTACTATGGCTCGCTCTTGCATTCTTTCCTGCGCAAAGCCAAGAACGCACACTTGGCGGTAGTCCCACGGACTCACGCGAGACCTGGGACGTGACCATCCTCTCGTGCCCCACTTTCTTTCTTGCAACAAGCTCTAGTAGACAAAATTTTAATTTGAAAGGTGAAGTCAGGAAGAATGTGGACTATGGGGTGTCTTTGCATTGTGCCCATCACTGCTACTTGAGTGGAAGTAAAGAACTGAGGTTAAAATGTAAAATGACTTTTGAGGAGTGCCATTTCATTTCAATTATTATCATATTGTTTACCTCATGGTCATGCTTTCTTTTTTTGTATCATTTATTGGAATTAGGATTTAGGGTTAAATTTATTACTCAATAGTAATTATTATATTTGAGTTTCAAATGTAACAAACATTTTTTTAAAAGTCTGGTTGCAAGTTGACCCAGAAGTCCTTGCAATATGGCAAAATTCCTCTAGAAAGGGAATTGATTTTAAAATTTAAGATAATTAGCTTAATGAGGTATTTAACTATGAAAGGCACATCCTGGTGTGAAATAAAACTCATTTTATGGCAAGACAAGAAAAATTTAAACATAAAAAATTTTTCTCTGCCCTTTGGATTCCACTCTCCCTTCTACTGTGCATTGTGTATCTGACTTATGCATCGACCAGACCTCCCCCATCAGCAGAAATACCTGCTCAACCATAAAGAACAACATTCTCCTAGCATTAGCAAGACAACTCCTTCAAAGATAACATTCCTTCTTGATCATGTACGGGATCACATGACTTACCACGATGACCCTTAGATCTGGATTATGTAAACCGTCAATAATACATCATTTGATGTACAGCCCTCTGCCTCAAAAAACTTATATAACTGTGCCTTGACTTCTAATGGGCGGAACAGTTCTCAGACCTGAGATGCTCTTGCTGAGTTATAATCCTCCAATTTGGCCCAAATAAAATTTTCCATTTCTTTCTTAGATTGACTGATTATTATTTTTTTTTTACACTGGATATCAGATGTTTGGAGAAATAGGCTGAATTTCTTGGAAAAATAATTTAACAGATTTTGAATCTTACTCCAGCAGTCAAAGAAAACAAGTATTCTGTAAGCCCCCAAACAGGGTAAAGAGGAGAAACCAGAGGGAGAAGATTTCAGTGGAGCGCGAGTACACACAGTATTTTGATGGCAGGGGAGAGACCGAGGAGAGTGGCCAGTGAGGAAAATATGGAGTCTAATCTAGCCAGGAATTTCGACAAAGTCAAGTCTAAGGTTCAACTTGAAAGTTGTAGACTCTTCTGCTCACATTTTCCTGTTATGAATAAGTCTTCAGTAAAATTCTCTTAGATGCCCAGGTGGACCTAGGGAACATCCTCAAATGAAGGGAGAGGTGTGGTGCTGTGTTGGAATGAGTGATGTGGGGGGAAAGGAGCGATCACAGATGCACAGGCATGTAAGTTTCCTAGGGCTACGATATTAAATGGTCACAATTTGTGCAGCAAATTAAAACAACAGAAATTTATTCTCACAGTTCTGGAGATCAGAAGTCTGAAATCAAGATGTCCGCAGGGCTGTTTTCTCTTTGAAGGCTCTGGGGAGAAATCCTTCCTTGCCTTGTCTTAGGTTCTCATGACTCCAGCCAGTCTCAGTGTTCTTTGGCTTGTAACCAACTCACTCTAATCCCTGCCTCTGTCTCCAGCTTTTCACCATGTCTCTGTGGCCTCCTCTTATAAAAACGCCAGTTGTTAGCTTTAGGGCCCACCTGAATCCAACATGACCTCATCTTAGCCTAACTACACCTGCAAAGACCCTACTTCCAAATAAGGTCACATCCTGAGGTTTCAGGAGCACATGAATTTCTAGAAACCCTACTAAACCCACTATCACAGCCGTGGCAGGGATTTGAATGAGGAGACATGGGGAATATAATTTTTCCATATTTTCGTCAATCTACTTCAGACAGGAGGCACTGGAATTGCCTTAGAATGTGAGGTTGGTGCTCAAACAATTTTATTTCAATATTAAAGAACTGACCCCCAAGATTTGAGGACTGCAGAATAGCTGGGTAGTAGACATTTGGTTACACTGGAAATTAGTGACTTAGCAAAGTTAACCATGATGACACTGAACACCCATAGTTCAGCGACTTGAATAATTAAAAGACTGAGAATGTGTTGCATCAAAATAAACTGTACTAAACCTCAGATGATATTGAGTAAATCTATTATAACTTAAAAGTTCTTACTTCGCAGTGGATTAAGCAGGATATGAGTGACAATTCAGGTGAAGCAGGGGATGAAAATAACTGTAGTACCCCAGGAAAGGGTCAGGACCTGTAGGTTAAGCCACAGTGGGAGATATTTCTGGGACACTTCATGTGCAAGCAAGTAACTGCTGTTCTAGGGAATCTCGTCTTGAGACTCACATTGTAGGGCAATGCATGGCCAGAGAAGCCAGGTTAAGGGAGCAAATGATAGGTTGTGAACTGGGAATACTTTGGTGGTCCAGTGGTTAGGACTCCATGCACTCACTGCCGAGGGCCCGGGTTCAATCCCTGGTCAGGGAACTAAGGGCCCACAAGTCACCTGGTGTGGCCAAAAAAAAGGCTGGAACCTATAACCTATGTTCGGAAAGTGCTTGAATTGGAACAAAAGAAACAATCTTGTATTAGTGTAAGACTACATGTACTGCAGAACAGGAAGCCAGGACCTGGTTCTCTGAAAAAAGCCATTTGGTCCTCCGAGGTCGTGGAGGCATGGGGAGTGGCGTGTTGGGTCTCTCTACTCTATCTGAATTCCGGTACATAACTGAAGGAATTTCAAATTTTGCTAATGCAAAAGACCTGGCTGGAATCGTATTGATTTTTTTTTCTTCTTCTGTCTCATTAGCTCTTGTGAGAATCAGGCTGTAAGTCAGCTGGGATAACTCTTAACCAGGACCAGTGCTAACCACTGCTGATTTAAATCTCTATTTCAATTTACAAGACATATTAGTTATACGTACTACAAAGGAACACATGTACTGTGTTAATGGAATACTATATGTTTTTAGTGCCCATTTATGGAATCAGATAAAGCTTGAAACACCACATAACTGTCAGGAATGAGCAGCATTTGTCTAAGTGAGCTGGAGACATCACTGCTCAGACACACTCCGCTCTGCTGAAGCCGAGCTGGGCTACTGAGAAAAGGACAGTGCAGTTAAACAAGAGACACAATAAAAGAAGAGGACATCAAAGCAATCACATTATATTGGAAAAAAATGTTCAAATTGACCCAGTTACTGAAATAAAGGTAGAATATTAGCAGGTAGCTTCTTCCCCTTGTGCATATGAGTAGTTCTCAATACAATAATGGAGGCTAGGCAAGCATTCTAGAAAGACTATGTTTCTGAGTTAATATACTTGGGGGAAGAGACTGGAGGCAATGGCTGGAATGGGATATGAAGGAAGAAACATTAACTAACAGAGATTAATTGAGAATATTTTGGGGGAATTGGACCTAATGGAGTTCATATTGTAAGAACACTTATGTTAAGGTCTTTCAATGATGAGGCTCATTCTAGAAAACCAAATTGCTCTTTACAAATCTCTTTCTCTCCCTTCCTTCTTTCTCTCTCCACACCTTCCGTATGACATATTTGTGGTATTTATATACAAAAAATATATAAAGCTAGCTGTGGGAGTGTTGAATGGAGTCACAGTTACAAATAGGGACTTTGGAGATCAATACACCAGGCTTTGTGATTCTGTTCTACCACTTAGTGGTGAGCTTCAGTTTCTAATCTATAAAATGGAAATGATGATAGGACTTACCTCAAAGGCTCTTCTGAAGATCAGATGAGATAACGCATTAAAGTCCCTGCATTAGAGAGTAAATATTTTCTAAAAGCTCATTATTATACTTATTTCATGTTTGGAAGAGAAGCCTTTACTTTGGTCAACTGAATGCTTAGAGAAAGACCAGAATTCATTTAAGGTTGCGCTGAGTCCTCAGCAGAGATTCAATGAAAGACACACAGATATTTCGTATCATTGTATGAGTTTCAAAATAAGACATTTACTCTAAATTCACATCCTAATTACAGTCTTATTGGGTAAAAAGCACAGTAGAAAACACTAACAAATGACACATTAGTAATTGGTATATTGAGGACAGAACCTCACACAAAGTGTTTCATTGTATGGCTGGAATTCTGTTTGCTTGAAACACATACACGTTCAAGTTAGGGTGAGAACACAGCAAACTATTAGGACAAGCTTTAGAACTTGGTGCAGACTTGTTTTCTTTTTATTGTATGTTATTAAATTTGGTGTAATTTGTGCATTTGAACTGGGCAATTCAGCCTCTACTTCTGTCTAAAGAAAAAAGCATTTCTCCCCTAATTTGGAAAGTTCAGGTTCGTATTTGACACACTTAAGAATCCCTTTGCAGTCTGGGGTGTCAGATAACTGGTGAACCGAACCCCCTGGCATTGTCCCCCAGGGTCCCTGGGATCAGGGCCGTCAGTGGCAAGTGTGGACCAAATACTGCTGCAGAAGAAGAGGGCTCCCAGGTGCTGCCTGTTCCCTGGTACAGAATGGGGTAGGAAGTCCTACCCAATTAAACCACAGGCAAAGAGATACAACTCAACTTCAGATGTTTGCTTTAACTGGCTCGTCATCGTTGCCAGTTTGCTACTACTGAGGATGATCTGATTCCTCTCTGCCCCTTTTTTTCCTGGAGACTTTGGTGTCAAGCCAGCACAGACCCAGAGTACCACTGACAACTTTAATTTGTTTCAACACTTCTCGGAGCTTTTTCATCAACAGCGTCTTGGGCTCACACTTTGTTCCTCAGAGCCTGGAATTCCCGTTTTATTAGCCTGACATTTTGTTCTGACCTCTGTTGACAGCTTCTGGCCTCTGGCGTGCACTCTGTTTAGTCACTCCTTCTATTTATAACTTATGCTCTTTTGCTCGGCTCAGACTCATTGATTTGTGATCTGGTCACACTTGCGTTGCTCTATCTAATGTAAAATCTTATCTGATTCTCCAGCACCTCTTTTTGTCCATGACATTTATTTAGCTTCTTGCATTTTCATTCGGCTCTCACTCCTGTCCCGATTACAGATTTTAAATGTCTGCATTATACCAGTGAGGAAGAGCAGCTCCAGTTCAGAGAGACCACGACCACTGAGAACTATGCCTTATGAGTGTAAAGCACTTTATAGTATTACAGAGCATCTGCATACACACAATATCTTATGTGACCCTCACAACAATCCAGTGAGGCAGGCAATACGATGCCCATTTCACTGGGGAACGAATGGAAGTGGGGAGACACACATAGGGACACTACTGAGAATTCTACTAGAACATTAATGTTGTGAATCCTGGGACTATGTGTTAAACCCTGAAGGAAGGGAGAGTTGAGAAAATTCAATCTGTTGATTAATAGAGAGACATTCAAAACTAACATGGAATCCCACATTTTTCCTTTTTTTAGTTTGCCTTTTCTTACGTTTTCTCCTTTCTCACTGTCAGCCCTTTCTTCACCTACACAAAATATCTCCAGTTCTACTGAAATATTTATTTTTCTCCAGGATCTATACTGGATATTTAAAGCATGAAGTACAATGAGTTGTGTTTAAAAAAAATTTTTTTTTTACAGTTTTTATTCAATAACGTAACTAGCACACTTAGGAACTTTGTTTTTTACACGTGCTTTTACCAAGGATGCTAAATGCAGCAGGCTGGTGAAAAGATCTTTTTAGACTAAAACAATTTCATCATTTTTTTTCAGCATTTTTTTTTTATGATCAAAATATTGTTGCTGAAACAGCTTGGTATTTTAAGGAAACAAGTTTTGTTTTTTGGTTCAAAAATGTTGAATGAACTGCCCCAGCTCCACTAGACCTCACTATAAAACTTGAAAGCAAATATGCCATAAATTGGAGAATAAGAAGACATAAATGCAAACTAAGCAAATCAAAGTCAATTTACCTTTTTAAAATTCTAAGGAATTAAAAAAACTTGACCTACTCTGAACACCTATGGAGCCCTGTTCCTTCCCACCATATACCTCTGCTCTATTATATAACTGCCTGTTTCCATGTCTATGTCTTCCTGGGACGATTAGTTCAGGAAGTCCAGGGACAATAGCTATCTTATAAGCAGTTTAGTCCAGCTCCAGGAGGTACACAATAAACATATGCTGAATGAACAAACGGATTATTTTTAGGGCATCCCTATCTCTGGTTGAGACTGGTATTTTTGAGGGTAGAGAATGCACATATAATCGGTATCCATGAGATTTCTCCTGGAACCCGATGGGTTCAGAAGACACTAGATGAGTGGATGGCAGAGGGCTCCTGGCCTAGCTCTGAGGAAGGTAGGAACAGCCCGCCAGTCAGTACCTGGGAGGCGTCCCAGCTCAGGATGGCGGTGATGGTGGGGTGCTAGAGTGGGTAGAGGTATGAGCAAGGGAGCAGAGACCCAAACAGTACCAAGGACCAGGAGAGGAAGGCATGCGGAAGCCAGGCACCATTCGGGAACCAAGGTTGTTTGGAGGAGCCACAAAGGGATCTTGGAATCAGTTGTGCTGTGACTTGTCCAGAGGTGAAGGTCCTTTTAGTGAGATGGTAGCACAGGGTGTCCCGCCCAACCCACCTGATCTTCAAAGGGGCCTGCCCTAATATGATCAGGGAGTTATGCTGGTCCTGACACATATGTAAAAGAGGAAATAAGAATGAAATTAGAACATTCTCTAACACCATACACAAAAATAAACTCAAAATGGATTAAAGACCTAAATGTAAGACTAGATACTATAAAACTCTTAGAGGAAATCACAGGGAGAACACTCTCTGACATAAATCACAGCAAGATGTGATAGATCTTTTCTGATCCACCTCCCAGAGTAATGAAAATAAAAACAAAAATAAACAAATGGGACCTAATTAAACTTAAAAGATTTTGCACAGCAAAGGCACCCATAAACAAAATGAAAAGAAAACCCACAGAATGGGAGAAAATATTTGCAAACGAAGTGACCAACAAGGGATTAATCTCCAAAATATACAAACAGCTCATGCAGCTCAATATCAAAAAAACAAACAACCCAATCAAAAACTGGGTGGAAGATCTAAATAAACATTTCTCCAAATAGGACATACAGATGGCCAAGAGGCACATGAAAAGATGCTCAACATCGCTAATTATTAGAGAAATGCAAATCAAAACTATAATGAGGTATCACCTCACACCAGTCAGAATGGCCATCATTAAAAAATCTACAAACAATAAATGCTGTAGAGGGTGTGGAGAAAAGGGAACCCTCCTCTACTGTTGGTAGGAATGTAAATTTGTAAAGCCACTATGAAGAACAGGATGGAGGTTCCTTTAAAAACTAAAAATAGAGCTACCATATGATCCAGCAATCCCACTCCTGGGCATATACCCAGAGAAAACCATAATTCGAAAAGATACATGTACCCCGATGTTCATTGCAGCACTATTTAAAATAGCCAGGACATAGAAGCAACCTAAAGGTCCACCGACAGAGGAATGGATAAAGAAGGTGTGGTATATATATACAATAAAATATTAGTCAGCCATAAAAAAGAATGAAATAATGCCATTTGCAGTGACATGGACTGACCTAGAGATTGTCATACTGAGTGAAGTAAGTCAGACAGAGAAAGACAAAGACCATATGATATTGCTTATATGTGGAATCTTAAAAAATGGTACAAATGAACCTATTTACAAAACAGAAATAGAGTCAGAGATGTAGAAAACAAAGTTGTGGTTACCAAGGGGGAAGGGGGGGCATAAATTTCAAGATTGGGATTGACATATACACACTATTATATATAAAACAGATAACTAATAATAACTTACTGTATAGCACAGGGAATTCTACTCAGTACTCTATAATGACCTATATGGGAATAGAATCTAAAAAAGAGTGGATATATGTATATGTGTAACTAGTTCACTTTGCTGTACAGCAGAAACCAATACAATATTGTAAATCAACTACACTCTAATAAAAATTAATTTTAAAAAGCTGAACCAAAAAACAAATAAAAGAGGAAATCAATGATTATTTTTGTTATATTTAAATCATGCTTGAAAAATATTTTCTAAAAGTACAGCAAAATAATTCAATATAAATTTTCATATACCAGAATTAATTGAATATGTGGGGAATCATGCACTTTCACAGGGAACAAATTGGTACAACCTTTTGGGAGCCATTTGTAAGAATCCATCAAATTGTAAAATGCATGTCACCTTTGAACTATTGATTCTACTGCTAGCAAATTCTCTATTAAAAAATATTCCCACAAAATCATGTAAAAGAGTGCTGAATGTAGCATTGTTTCTTAAACCCAAGCTAAAGCAAAGAAAAATCATCAAGTGTTCATGACTAGGGAACTGAATGATACATTATGCTAATTATGGTAGCACTATATAATGGAATAGTGTGTAGCCACTGAGAGAAAAGAGCCACATACACTGCCATAGCAGATGACTGGCATATTAACTTAAATAAGGAGAAAACAAAACACACTGTATAGATGTTTCTGTATTTGATTCTTTCTGTCTTTTTGAAACATTATGGAATTATATACTCTCCATGAGGGGCTGGGTACGTGGAGAGGAATCTGGAGGCTATATACACACACACACATTTATACACAGAAATCTCTCTTAATACTTCCTCAAAGAAAGCAAGCACGTAAACTTCAAAACAGCCATGAAAATATCTGTAACTGAAAACATATCTGAAAAAAAAAATTCAAAGCATTCGATAACCTCAGGTAACAAAAGACAGTGTGGGTGTTAGATTAACAGGCTACAAAATAAAGGTGTCCCTTATTTGCCAAGCTTAACCAGAGTCAAGGTTAAGAAGCTCAGAGAAAGTCTCAGGAAAAGGAGAAAAGGAGATAAAGAAGAATCAAAGATAAAGGTAGAGATAAAGATAGAAATAAACACGCAGATAGGGAAGAGTTACACAGGAGTTCAGTGAAAGTAAATGGAGTGACAAGGAGAAAGGAGAAGAAATGGAATAAAAAGTAAAACAACAGATCAAAGTGATCACATCAAAGAATAAATGGACACAAAGGGGAATTTTCCCTATTGCTTCTATTATCGTAATATAACAACAACAACAATACCATCGGCTGACACTAAAGCACTCTGAGGAGACACACAACACTCAGCGTGGCTCAATTAGGGGAGAACACTTCAACAACGCAGCGATCATGAAAACAACTGCAGAAGGCATCACGTGGCTAAACCATACTTAAATGGCTGGCACTCACAATGGTGACCCCAAGTTGCCTAATGTGGCATCAACACAGTGTATGAGGTAAAAATAATTATTTTTACTAAGTCAGAGAAACGGGGACTGCATTTTTTAAACAATAATTACAACTGAAAACTGCTAGATTTGGGGATCCATTAAAGGATTTGTGAAAATCTGTCTAAATCAGACCCTTGATGGGTAAAGATTATGATAGCTGTGTGTGTATCACTTATTCTCTCTCTCTCTCTCTCTCTCTCTCTCACACACACACACACACACACACACACACACACACTACATGCAGCTCCAACTGGGAACACAGAGGAGGAACCCTTGGTTTCTGAGAAATCAAGTGTGGATTCCTCATTCCCTTTCAAAATCCTTTCATTATATCTGGTAGATTTGGCCTAGACACACAACCATTGACTTATGGCACTGTGACTACTGAAGATATCTTATCTAATATCTAGTTTTCAAGATCCAATGTACAGATTCTCTACACTGGAACATGAGGTCAGCATTCCACCCACAGAGATCCCTGTTGTGAAATCTATTCTGTTGCAGTTTTGAAGGTCTGGGATATCGAATACCACTTTTCAAGTTTTTATCAAAACAAAACAAAACAAAACACACAAAAATACCCCAGCTGTCAGAGAATTAGCCTGTTCTTAGATTGTTCAAATTCCTATATGTAACACTTCAGTTATTTCAGTTAGTAGGTAGGGAGGCTGTATTGTTTCTATTCATAAGCTTGATTCTCTTTCAGCAGATTGAAATTGGCTTGAAAATTGAACAATTTTCTATGTGAAATTTTTAGAAAATTACACTCATCACAAAAACTAAATACAAGTGGGTAATGAGATTTAGAGTAGTATAATTTAATCTATTTGTTTTACACCAGTTAGCACAGTTTATTTGTAGAGAGCTGTGGCTGACTTCCAGAGAATCCCCATGGATCAACACTGAAGTTCTCAACCTTTGCCTCAAGCCCAGACTACCACTATCACAAGCTTGTTTATTACAAAGGCACACACAAAAAAACCAAGAAACCATAAACTTACTTAGCACGCTTCCACTCCCTTTTTCCCCCTTCTGGCCTTTTTGTCCAGAATTTCCTTTAAAAAAATAAATAAAAGGAAAAAAACTTTTTTTAATTTAGGCAATTCACAGTGCTTGAAATGGAGACAGCAACACAAGGTCATCTAGAATAACAACGTATGACAACCTACAGATTTTCAGACATAATAATGTTGATGATGATGATGATGATAATAATAATAGCTATCATTTTAGAAACCCTCTTATGAACTTAGCATTTTATGGGTAGGTCCTTTACATACATTATCTCAGATTACTTACCAGGACATTAAATGTTCCATTTTCCTAAAGCAGGCAAAACTGAGGTGTAAGCAGTTTGTTTGGGATTATTCACGCTCCTTTTTCTCCTCCTTCTTTGTGTCTTCCTCCCTCTCCCAGAAAGCCTGGTATCCTCCATCTCATCCCAAACCTTGTTTTTCCGTTCCCATTACAATTTGTCTGTCTTGTTTTCTATTTCTTTAATGTGAAGCCTAGCAAAGATGGAGCTGTGAATGAATTTCTGGGAGTGGTGAGATCCCAATTACCTCAGTCTTGGGGGAAGCTGGGAAGGTCTGAGGGGTGTCTAAACCTCTAGATAGTTACTTTTGGCTTCGAGAAACCTCATTCACGTACTTTAGAGGTGTGCTACAGACCTTATATGGAAACATTGTTAAGACCCTGCTCTTTGCTAATGGGTTGCTATTTCACCTAAGGTTCCTAAAGCTATATCCAGAGGTTAAGCCCTTAGTACCAACAAGAGAATTCAACGATGACAATTGCATCTCACTAGAGGGTGCTGTTCTCACATATCGATTCTTCTTCCAAGAGTCGTCAGATATGTCTTGTAAGTAATCACCTTCCTGGCATAAATGCAGGACTGACCATGGAGCCATCTATCTCTAAGTCAAAATCTTCATTAATGTTCTTGATTTCCTCCAGAAAAATCAAGGACTGTTCTCTTTTCATCCAAGAGCTCAAAGGGCGTAGTTCAAAGATCATGAGCTTTGGAATAATAACAATAATTTTAAATTCTCTTGTGTTGAATTACTTTACTCTGCCACTTATTAGGTATGTGGCTCAGAACCAATCTTTAAACCTTTCTGAGCTGAAGTTTATTCTTCTTTCAAATGAAAAAATAGTACCCTCCATTGCAAGCTTGCCTTGAAAATTAGCAATGTTTATAAAGGGCCTTGCTCTTAAGAGATGCATGTAAGAGATGGTAGCTCTTATTTGTTTTACAACATCACCTAGCTAATTTTATTTTCAGTGAATGAGAGGATTTTTTCATTTCATTTCACTTTTTTATGGCACAATTATTTTACATTTTATTTTGCAGTTTTAATCATTATTTTGTTGGTTTTTTTTGGTCTGTTTCTCTAGCTTACTTTGCCTCATCCATGCTTTGTTTACGAACACTTGTCCTTATTCACCTCTTAGAGAAGACTTTTTTGATCTCCAATTTACCAGATTAAAAAATATACAAAATAACATGTGATGAGTAACATGAAAATTGAGATTTAGCACTTAAAAACTGAAGCTATTTCCAGTTAACATTTTATTTTGAAATGCCGACCATTCCTTATCATGGTGTAATAGTCTCTAATTGCTTTGCATATATGATTACACTGTACATCATTAAATTCATTTTTTAATTGTGATTCAGTCATTTCAGGTAATATTAAATTGACAAGAATCATTAATTTAGCACAAAGTACCTAAAACCTTTTCTATTTTTTTTTTTTTGACGGTAGGCTTTTATAAGATATAATACCAAAGTTTTAGATTTCCTCAAGAGGAAAAATCTAAGCTATTAAACAAAAATTGGGGGAGGGGGGTTAAAATGGTGTAACTGATCAGTTCTAATTCTTTTCAGAGAAGATAATATAATAAACAAGCTTAATTTTATCATTCTAGCGTTATTTTCAGAATTAGAAAATAATTGTAAAATTACTCTGGGAAGTCTTTTCATGCTGTAGTTTGTCTTGGGTATTTTATTTTTTAAGTAAATTTATTTATTTATTTTTTGGCTGAGTTGGGTCTTTGTTGCTGCGTGCGGGCTTCCTCTAGTTGCGGCGAGCGGGGTCTACTCTTCGTTGCGGTGCGTGGGCTTCTCATTGTGGTGGCTTCTCTTGTTGCGGTGCATGGGCTCTAGGCATGTGGGCTTCAGTAATTGTTGCACGTGGGCTCCGTAGTTGTGGCTCTCGGGCTCTAGAGTACAGGCTCAGTAGTTGTGGCGCACGGGCTTAGTTGCTCCACAGCATGTGGGATCTTCCGGGACCAGGGCTCAAACCCGTGTCCCCTGCATTGGCAGGCGGATTCTTAACCACTGCGCCACCAGGGAAGTCCCTGTCTTAGGTATTTTAACGATACCTTGATCTCTGTTCAAGCCAGAGAGTTGAACAAATGACCCACTCTTCTTCTTATAAATTAAAAAAAAAATGTTTTATGTCATTTTAGCATGATTCAGAGATTTCCTCACATACGACACTTGGAAATCTTTTCTCACACTTGAACACATCAAAAACATCCTTTCTAGAGAACAGGGATTCCTCCCTCCTTTATAATGACATCTTAGGCTAAAAATGAGCCCAAGGGCTTTGTCAAAACCTGGAGTTAACCACCTCCTGTCAGATATGTCACTCTTCTGTCATAAATAAAGAACTAATATTTCTGATTAGTACATATTCTGGTATGTAATATACCGCCACTCTAACTTTAAATCTCAATATAAGAGGAGGTATTTTCAATAGCATCATTGTGACTTCAAGCATTTTCAGAGCCCCTGCCATGAGCTAGGCACTGGGTTCCTCATTTTCACACACAGGCATACTTAGCCCAGCCCAGCTCTTTTCACCTACTTCAATTCAGATGTGACATCTTCCCTCCTCTGCCTAATGCTTCTATTTCCTGAATTCTTCACCTTCAACCTTCTTCTTAACCTTCCACAATCTTTTTAACCCTTCTTTCCTCTGTATCTTCAACAACTTCTCTATTTTACCTTGCTGTCAGCATTTAAATAGTATTCAAATTCACTTTCAAAGAAAAAACAAAATCCAATGAAAAAACCGATCTCTTCCTCCCCCTCTGAAAAGCCAGACTGCTCTACCCCGCTGTCTACCAGCCTCATCACCAGGCACCCCTGGGCATTCCCCAATCTGGCTTCCACCCCACTCCACCCAGCCCCACCAAAACTGCTCTCAATAAAGGCAACATCCTCACAGCAACAAATGGAAAAAGCTTTCTGTTGACTACATCTCACTTGACCAACTTTTGAAACTCCTTTGGTTTTTTTTTCACACCACCTTCTCTGGGTTTTCTTCCTCACTCCGGCTGCTTTGCTCTTTCTGCTCAGTCTGTACGTCTGGAACCACTCAAGGCTTTATCCTAGGCCCTTTCTCTTCTCACTGTTGCCTACCCATAAAATATTACTAAAATCAATGATTATTAAAATTCATTGACTTCAGTGAACATTTATATGAGCATAGCTACAACTTTGTCTTTCTACCTCTGGCTTCCCCTCTGAGTTCCAAACCCATATATTCGACTATAAATATCTCCATGAATGGCACAGTGTTCAATAGCTGTTTGTCAAATAAATAAAGGAATTCATTGTGGTCTATAATTTTAGACATTCCTAAGAAAGACCATAACTCACCCTTAGAATCAGACTTTGAATGGACTCCAAGAGTCTAACTGGAGAGAAGCACATTATTTACATTGCTGGAAAACCTAGTTCATTTAATGAGGTTCTATTCAGGGTACTCTAGGGATTTTGAAGATATGTAAGGTTACACTTCAATTAAATCCTCCAAGCTCTCTGCGGTAAATCGGTCTGATGGTAAATGCTCTATAGATCTGCCATGGATCAAGAAGAAAGTCTTCCCTTTCTCTTCTTATATTTGTATACTTTATCAGTTAAGGACTGTGTCTTATTTACTTCTCATTTCCCTGTACCAAGCATTGTCCCTTGTATATATATATTGAGTACTTAATACATGTGGAAGGAAGAGGGCAGGGTGGGGAAGAAAAGGAGAGCAGGAGAGAAAGTAGAAAATAAATAGGGCTGCTCTTTCTTAATCTTTTTGCTTTGAAATCACTTTGCTTTGATATCACTCAGATAGTCCAGGCTGTGTCATTAATTAGAAAATGACAATTAGTAGATTTTATTTCTAATTTTATTACCCGCTTTGGACTCTTGTAGAGGAAGAATGCATTCACTGTTTTAATCTGCAGTAGAACTAAACTAGTACCAGGCACTGCTGCTCATATTTCTACCAAATTTGAGTCTTTTAATAAGGAAGTAATATCCGGAGAATATCTTTTGTCAAGGGATTTATTACCTCTACCCCTGCTTTTATTTTTACAGTCTCTCTTTCTCCAGTTTTCTTCACCTGAAGATGTGGTTCTCAAAGTGTGGTCCCTGATCAGCATCATCACTGTCACCAGGAAACTTGTGAGGAGTAAACGTTCCCCAGGGAGCCCAATCCCTAAACTATTGTATCAGAAAGTCCTCTGGAGGTGGAGCCCAGTAAGCTGTTTTAACAGGCCCTACAGGTAATTCTAATGTCTGCTCAAGTTTGAGAACCACAGATGTAAAGAAATTCTGTGCATCTTTAGGCCAGCTCTAACACGACTTTCTTTGTAACATCTTGTCTTGCTGCACAGAGTTAATCACTCTACTTTCTACTTCCACAGCTTCCAGCTTCCATTACTTTTGTCCCACTTTACAAATGTTTTATTACTTACCACTTGGTAATACAGCTAATTGGTTCTGCATTTTTCTGTCCCCTGCTCTCTTCTAAAATTTCTGTCTACAGTTCACAATTCAAGCTTAGGCTAGCGGCATAAGGAGTAGAAATAATATCATCATGTATGTAAACTGTAAAGGGCCCGAACATGGTGATTATTAAGTACTAATATACAGTAGCAGGCAGGTTATCTTGTAAAGGATAGGATTTCAGGTCTGCTTGTATTTTGCTAACTGTAACTTAACAGGATTTGGTGGTTTTGGTTAAAGGGATGTTAATACTTTGCTTGTTTGTTTTTCTCTACCAGTCTTTCCACTCTCTTTATTCTAAGATAGATACCATTCTTCATGGTGATTTATAGTGGTGTGGAGTTGACAGATCTTCTGTTGTGATTTTATACGGAACTGTTTTCCTTCTGGACATAGAAACTTTCCTCAGGTGGACAGAAATCAGTTTCAGAATGTTTCAGATCAGAAAATAAACTGCATGTGAGTTCTGCTTTTCATACTATGATGACCATTGTTTTTGTTATCTAAGAAGTTGAAAGGAATATCTATGATCTGGTGTTTATTTTACATATTCTGTGAAGAAAATATGCATTATCATAATACCTGGCCTCCCGGTCTTCCCCGCTGATCCTGGGAATCCTCGACTTCCAGGAAAGCCAATGGATCCTCGATCACCTTTAAGACCTGGAGGACCTATATGGTAAATGAAGAAAAAAAAAAACAAACCCAAAACAGTGGTAATAATTCATTTTGCATAAAGATTTGAGAGAATAATGAAACAATCTAATTTCACTAATGGATATGAAGGAGGTGAATCTCCAAATGGAGGAACAATGTCTTTCCTAAACTTTCATGTGTAAAAATTGATAGACAACAATAACAGTAAGTAGAAACATTAGTGCATTTAGTACACTGTAGATATTCAATATGTAACAGATTGTCACTACAAATAAAAACACACAAGAAAAAAAAATCTTAGAGTTTTAACTCGAAGCCTTATATATAGTCTAATCAGGAATCTTCAAATGGCAGAATTTTGCTATAGCTGAAATGATAACTTTGAAATGTAAGCTAAAAATTGGACTTTTAAGATTTGTCCCAGAAAAATTACAAGTCAAGCAATGAGAAGTATCAAACAATATTTATTAAAAGAATACTGAGGCCCTAGTGCAGGAATATATTACTCTATCTCTCATGCTTTTGTTTCTACATACTCCATTGTAATCCCAAACAATAATGTAGCCATATGTATGTGTGTGTGTGTGTGTGTGTGTGTGTGTCCCAGGCACAGGGAAAGTATTCAGTAAACATTTTTTTAAAGTAAAAGGTCATAGGTAATTCTCCTTGGCATGCTTCCAAGGAAATGGCAGGCTGAAATGAATTTCTATTATATTATTTTGAGATAAAGCACAGTTTAACATAATATCCACCCCAGTACATGAGTAACATTTGTAATATATTTAATGTACTGATTATTTAATACTACTAAGCACGTATATCTTCTCAGATTTTCATATCATGGTTTCGAGTCAAGCTGAGTTTAGTGGGCTCAATTGCATGTATAGGTATTTTTTGTTTGTTTGTTTTTGTTTTGTTTTGTTGGTACAGGGTTTCTTTTGTCTTTTCTTTAAACACTCCCATTGTAATATTTATTTATTTATTTGTTTGTCTGCACCAGGTCTTAGTTGCGGCACATGGGACCTTTTAGTTGTGGCACGTGGGATCTTTAGTTAAGGCACGTGAACTCTTGGTTGCAGCATGTGGGATCTAGTTCCCTGACCAGTGATCAAACCTGGGCCCCCTGCATTGGGAGCACGGAGTCTTAGCCACTGGACCACCAGGGAAGTCCCTACAGGTGGGATTTTAGTAAGCCTGCTTAAATCAGGAAGTAGAATTATCAAGACAGTCCATCATATACTTTTAACTTCCTGATTCCCTACCAAACGTGGGGCAAATAGGCCATCTGGCAAAGAACAAAACAGATTGCAGCAATCAGGTGGGAAAGATGCCTAGTAACTTGAATATTTTTGCTGCAGTGCACCAACTCAAATGGCAACCTAAAAATCTAAAAGAGTCAATTTATCACTCCAACAATGAAATCTACCTCTCTTTTTTGATGGGCCAGATAATGCCTATTTGTGTATATGAGCAATACCAACAGCAGCAGACTAAACCCTCACTTAAAGAATCAAAGCAGCTTTGCAACGGTATCTGTCTAGGGTGGTAACAAAAGCGGAAACTTTTAAATCCCTCTTTCTATTTGATTCCGAAACAGCTACAAAAGATGTTCCCAAGATGAAGCTTTGGAAGGCAAGTTGTAGCCCAGACTGAACTTTTATGGTTGAGTTATAAAGCTTTGATAATTGCAATTTGTAATGGAGGAGTTGACAGACCTTTGACAATAGCCGCTCTGGCAGATAATATAACACTGGTTACTTCCCCTGCTTATGACATTAATGCACCATTGCTAAGATCTGCTGGGTGCCAGTCAAGTAGAAAGACTTTTCTGAACAAAGAATCTTACCTGGTATTACTTTCAAAGGCAAACCAACAATTGAGATATAT